>NC_044509.1:5432446-5437446 GCF_902362185.1 Chanos chanos | reverse complement strand
TGTGTATTCATTACCCAATCACAAAAACAAACAAATTCAAATTCATGAAAATTGTTGAAAAGTTGTTTGTTGTTTTTATGATTTTTCAGAAATGCATGAAGGATGGTGTGCCAGAAAAAGCATTCGCTGCATTAATGAAACTCTTTTTTTTTTTTTCATGACTTAAGCTCATTAAAAATTGGTGACGCAACCTTTTTTAATGACCACAAATTTAAAAAAAAAACAAAAAAAACAAAACAAAAATCAATGTTTGTGTCGTTTGTATAATTGACCATTAACTGGAGCTGGTGGAGATTAGCTCAATTCGAACACGTCCTGTCTGGTTTTTCTATTGCAGAATCTGCTCCGGATCCACGTTTGAGACCAAGACTGCAGTAGAAGGACGATAATATCAGCTATTTGCATCAGGACGACCAAAAAAAAAAAAAAAAAAAATGCAGTATTTACATCGCGCAAATGTGCGTATGTCAGTATTAACGTGTGTGAAGAGGAGGAAAAAAACTTGAATCGGGGCATATGACAGTCTAAACCGTTTGTGTGGTAGACTGTGGCAGAGTGACATGTCTGGGGACTAGTTCTACAGAGATGGATGTATCTCAACACCAGGTTAAAACATGCTCTCAGTTTGTTCTACAGCAAACCTTTAAGTGTCTGTAAATATCTACCACCTGCACTGAGCGTCTTGTGTTTTAACGGATTTGCTCTGTTGTTGTTGTTGTTGTTGTTGTTGTTTGTGTTTTTGTTTAGTGCCTTTTGTTTTGAGCAAATGAAATGTCTGTGTAACTATGTGAGATGTTTAAACACATTTTAAGAATGTGATTGGTTGGGGGTTGGGGTATAAAGGAAACACAGCAGACCAGAACAAAGGTACAGTATGTCTGTCACAAATGAAATGAAATCATATTTCTGTTTAAAAAGACTTCTCTTTCCCTTTAGTTTCAATAGCATTTATGGTAGAATGCCTTAGGAATACAAGCCAACTTTTATTCTCCAAAAAACAAGCACTTTTTTTTTAAAAAAAAAAAAAAAAAAAAAAAACTTTGATGGTTTATGCTTTACAGTGAAAAGTACTAGCACTATTTGTTGGCATTTTTAACTGATCACTCAACATCAAACACAAACCGACGTAACATGCAGATGTTTTGACTTCATTCTTAATGTGGAATTACCGTGTTTTTCCTACTGATCATAAAGACTTTATACTGATGTGCAGTACGCTTAACTTAAAATTTAAAATGAGGACATGTTACTTTTTTATAACCTTTTTTTTTTGTTTGTTTTTTTCTCGTTTAACACGGTTGGTTTTACAGATGCCTGTGCCGTACAGTTTTATATTTTTGAACGTTTCATGCACTCTCACTGCTCCGCAGCCCCCCCCCCACAGGGCCTGTTCTGAGCCCTGTAAAAAAAGCTCTGATCATTGACCACTGACAGGCTGCTTTGACCCCATGCCATCAGATGGCAGGGCAGGGTCACGTGTTAATGGACAGCTGGCCGCATTCCGCGTTTTAACACAGTTGTGTCCTTACCGTTCAGCAGCTGCATCAGTGGGTTATTTTGATCGCTGGTGATATTTTTACAGTGTCACCATTAGTGGCCTCATAACAGAAACAATGGAAGAAGTGAGGCCAGAATTTAAACCATAGCCAAACCATGATCTCACATATTCCACTTGTTTCTGGCTGAGGAGGCTAAATGTTTTAAGGTAAGAATTCAAGAATGAAAAAGTGGGCAGAACTTTCCTTTGAGAGGCGTCAGTCAGGCCTACTGAGTGACACGGCAAACGCACTGTTTATGTGTCAAATTTCCTCTAAGGAACATTAACCCAGAAACCACTGTGGGGTATTAGAGGATTATGCCCATGGCTAATACAGGCCCATTGTTTATGGACTATAGAATAAAAATTAGAGTCATTCAGCGGATCACAGATCACAGTTTTCGAATCAAGTCGCCGTATGTGTTCTGTTGTACTCCTCTTCACAGTGTTGTCACTTTGTCTCTCCCTGAAGTAATGCTATGAGTGTCATCAGTCACGTGTAGTAATATCGAAATACACAGCAATTACGTTCAGTTAATTCCCCCGATGAAACGACCAAGTTCAATTTAAAACCAGATTTGTTTAATTCGATACACGGTTAGAGAAGATTGTCCTTCTGAATGCTCTCTATTGACTTTTGTATTATCTGTGAACGATCCATATTCCCCCTCATGAGTGAACGAACAGCTTGAGTGCTGAGGTATCTTTTTCAGACATGAATGTCACTCCTGTTGCTCTGAAATGAATTTTACGATAGCTAGCATTTTTACTCTGAGCCTTACAGTCGGAAAGCTTTTCACAGCCTCCGGCTGAGAAACTTAACTGCCGTTTTTTTGTTTTTTTTTTAAATCTCAACATATCCTCAGTTTGTCTTGTCAACAACACAAAATCATTCTACTGTCTTTTACAGGTATCTCTTCTAAATGTCTGGTGTTGGAGAAAAAATGTTCTGTGCCAAAAATATGATTACGTGATCGTGTGACGATTACAGCATTAACAGAAGCCATTTTTACTTAAGAACTCAGTGACTTTGCATATTTGGTCAGCTATTCTTTTCTGTTTTTAATATTCTTCTGTCCCGTGACTGAGATACAGAGAACACGCATGACAGATCCAATACGACACACCCTCTGCGGTGTCATACGGGACTTTTCTCTGAAATATCGATCTGTGTAAAGGCACTTCAGCCTCTGTTTATGATTGTTTTGTTTTGTTTTGTTTTTTTTCTTTTAACTGTATTTTGTGTTATTTTGAAGTCAATAAATCAGATGACTTCACCTCTCTGTGTTCATGTGTCTACGTGTATTCTTTAAGTACGCTCCATCTGTGAATGGTGGGGTTCTATTTTGTCTGACACTTCCCTGTATTTTCCTCCATCACCTATGCCAGTAACAACACTTAAGCGTTGAGTAATGTTAATGAGAGAGATCTATGCATGTGATACATTTTAATAGATTTATGGGTTACATTCTAATATATGATACCGAGAGATGTCCCTCTAGCCAGTAAATTTCCAAAAGTGTCATTAAATGTTTTTTTCAGCTTGTGTATTGCAACCACAGAATCTGTTTTCTGTATTCTCCCTGTTTGAATAATTACTAGTGATTTCACTCATGGTGAGTCATTGCATCTAGAGTCCATGTGCTTATCTGAGATTAAGACGTGTAGAATTCTGTTGTACTGAATACCTGGAAACAGTATACACATACATACAGACACTCACACTTCATACCCACGTATTTTCAGTTAGGATGTAAAAAAAAAAAACAGGTTTCCCTTTGTGCATTAGCTCTGTGCAGTGTGAGGTCTGAAATGGAACCGTTTAATCGTGTGACATATGTTCACACTAAGCACTTGTGGCATTGCTGTTTCCTGTCACTGTGCGAGTGAGCGCGTGTGTGTGTGTGTCCCTCGTGTGATCTGCAGGTCGAGAGGGGAGGAGGGAACCCCGCCTGTCTCAGATGGCAGCCCCCACTGGTGTGGAATCTCCACGTCCCAGAATGCATCTCCCGCCGCCGTCGCCAATGGAAACGGGAGCGGGAACACCACTCCCTCAGAGACCGGAGCCACCGTCAAATCGCTCATCAAGTCTTTTGATACAGCCACACAGAGTGAGGGTCTCTCTCTCTCTCTCTCTCTCTCTCTCTCTTCCTCCCCACCCCTCCCCCTTTACACAAACACATGCTGTCATCTGAAAACATTTCACTAATGCCATGCTATGGATCTCATGTCTCTATCAAATCAGCACATCTGGTCTTTGATAGCTTGGCCTTTTTGTTTTGTGTTTTGTTTAATTTTTGAAGTGATGCCTGAACAAACTTCATATCTCAGGTCGCAGTCCCATCCCCGAACACACACACACACACACACACACACACAGCAGATCTGACAGCATATGAAAGACAAGATCAGGAAACAGCTGGTTCATTTCTATAGAAAGGACATGCATGCTAACCAACCTTGTCTTTATTTTGGAGCGAGTTATGTTGTTATAGCAGTGAGGACAAATTCAAAAAAAAAAAAAAAACTTCTGTCAATAAATTTCTGAAAAAGGATGACATATCACACTGGAACGGATATTTAACGATCTTGGAATAATAACAGTATCTCAAACAGCGCAATGAATTTTTTTGCTCTCAGTACAGCACTGGGCTTTTACGACTCTGACCCACTGTGACTTTATGGTTATTCTGAAGTGTAATCGCAGCGCTGCCAAAACGGGCTCTGGGTTTTTTCCCACCGGCGAAGCTTAAAACTCAGGAGACGCACACAGTCAGTCCTCATCTAACAGACCCTGAGATAGGCAGAGATCTAGGCCTGTCGGCTTTTGTCATCGCAAAAAAGCCTCGTTTAAAATCTCACTCTGTCTTATTCGGCTTGGCCACGTGTGCTTTTTAAATATCCCGTTCGAACGTAATGGGGAACTTGGTGAACCAGTGAAGTGTGACCGGGCGATGTTTTATTGTTTGTTTGTTTGTTTGTTTGTTTGTTTTTTAGATGGCCCAGCCAACACGGTTCACACGATGCACACGTCCCCTAGAAGCCCCCTGAGCGGAATACCTGTCCGCACGGCCCCCGCCGCGGCCGTCTCGCCCATTCAGGTACTACAAATCCCACAGTGCACCTTGGCCGGGTCTTGTGACAAGACTTTTTGTACGGTCGTGCATGGAGTAGCAGTAGTGTGAAATAGTATGGGTTTGTCTGTCACATTGAATCTCCTGTACACATTCAAGGTGTAGTTAACTCTTTACAACCCTGAGACACATGTGACAGAAGCTGAGGGACGTGACACAGCCGGTGGGGATTTCCATGGCGATATGTCCATCTTTGACGTGATAGCAAACAATGTCATATGCTGTGTATACCATATAATTCATTTATTGTTAATATTATACGGTATTGTATGTTTGCTTTGCTGTGGTGGTGTGTTGTATTCATCTCCTGGTGTATGTGATTCACTGAC
>NC_044509.1:5422446-5424946 GCF_902362185.1 Chanos chanos | reverse complement strand
CCTTTGGGAGAAATCTCATTAAAAGTGGTTTTATCTGAAAACCCAGTATGAATATTGAACCATTTTTGGGTGAACACACACACACATGCACACACACACACTTAGAGAGGGTGAGCAAGCAAGCAAGCTGCACTTATCTCTTGCGCAGTTCAAATGAGGTGTCAGGGTAGTGGCTACTTTATTGTACTCATCTGTCTTGTTGGAGCCAACATGGCCAGCATGTGTGTGTGTGTGTGTGTGTGTCTGTGTGTGTGCTGTAGTTTCGAGAGGCTGAGGAACATCAGGGTCATTTCAGTCTCACCAATTATGCAGCTGCTCTATTGTCAAGAGACTCTTAATCAAACAGGACCCTAATTAAAAAGAAATGACAGCCCCTTTTTGAACGAAACAAAACAAAACAAAACAAAACTGCCCATTATTCAAACCCAAGCAAGACTATTTACTTTTCAGACACGTACTAAAGTCATTTAACTGCCATACGTATTTGTGTTTGCAAGGTCTGTTTAAACACAGGAGTGTGTGTGTTGGTGTTTCTGTGGGTGTTTCTGTGGAGGTGTGTGTGTGTGTGTACGCATTCATGTACGTGGCCTTGTGTGTGAGTGTGACTTAACGTATGAAGTTCTTGTCATTTTTTATTATCAGTCTTGTATGAGAGCTAAGGTGTTTTTGTTGCTGTTGTTTTGTTGTTAGTATTTGAGAAGTATATTTGCTGCATTTGCTATGTAATAGTGCAATGGAGCAGGGCAATGTATTTTCTTTCAGATGACTCATGCAGTTTCTTCTAGGTGTTCTGAAAAGTTAGAATTGAGAATTTACATTTGATATGTTTCAAGTCTAATCAGTATCATAGCAATGCATCAACATCCGTAAGACATGTTTTTTTGGGGTTTTTTTAGCAGATGTAGTGGTGTATCGCTCATCACTCTTAATTTAAGATCACACACACTGAGACGCATGCAGCTGGGTGCAGGCTGTTTGCGCCTTCCCCATGACAGCAGCAAGGCCGAATGAATCGAGCAATTTAACAACTGACAAAAAAACCAAAAGGCGATGAAACTTTCAGTTTCACCACAACGTCATCCAGCATCCATTTCAGTTACAGGCCCAGTTTCACTCCTGGTTTAATACCTCTCGCAGACTTTTCCACCCTGGATTTGCCTTTGAATAGAGGAGCCCATCCTTAGCCTTTCCAAGGCGCACATCTAAGGAGATGCGGGACTTTCTTAGCTTGTAAGCGCAGTGACTTGCTTATGAGAAACCGAGCTAGCTCTCTGTGCGCTTTCACTCCCAGTCGCACGCCATGTGAGATCGGGCCGACATTGCAAAAGCTTTGTTTGCCCATTAAAGCAGCATTCCGTTTTAAGATGGTGGACTGACAGCAATTTATGAAGTGGTTTTTATCTTGATTTCAACAGCAAATATTTGAATTTCAACATCCAGCGCGCTGTCAGGAGTGATATTCACATGATTGCTAGATGTAAAAACATAAAAAAAAGAAGTCCGCTGGCAACCGAGCCTTGTCCTACCGCTCTCCCTTCCTCTGGAATGGTTTACCTACAGAAGTTAGGGAGGCAAACTCTCTCCATACCTTTAAAGCCAGACTAAAGACTTATCTATTTTCTCGAACTTATGGGCAATATAATTTTGATTTGACTTTGTTATAGACATGTTAAGCCCTTTGAGACTACAAATAGTGATATTGGGCTCTAACTAAACTTATATTATTATTATTATTATTATTAGTTACATAGCTACTTGGTTATCTGTTCTAGAAAATAAACAAATGGATAAACAGTTTTGTCTTCTTCTTCTTCTTCTTCTTCTTCTTCTTCTTTTCTTCTTCTTCTTCTTCTTCTTCTTCTTCTTCTTTAATGTCCAGTTAGCAGCCTGCTATACCACAGAATCGCATAGGGTCGAGCAGTCCCTTAAAAACCAACTTTTATTAAAAAAAACAACAACAACTTATTTTTAATAGAAACCCAAAGCATAGGGGAAAAATACTGATAATACAGTTAGCTGCAGACATAGGGGTGTCAGCCACACCACTTCTCTATATAATACACGCACCTTCACCACAAATGCTGGCAGAGGTCTGTTTCATGCAGTACAGGAAGTGTAAAGCAATGATGTCTGGGTACTACACTTGTAAACCACAATGTGCAATAGTCACATTGTGACAATGCGTATCTCACAAAACTGTCATAGTCAGCGTGATCCCGGTCTCTACGTCTGCAGTCCACCCTGACCAATGGGCTAACACACACTGTGTATTACTAATAAACAGGCCACTCAGTGTTTAAAACGGTGCATTCAACACAGCAGAGGTAAAGTCCTGATTAGCAGTTGTTTACTTTCAGTTTCCATTCGGGTGCGTTTATGTGTGACGCGTATGAAGAAGCGTCTAATTGTTTTATCCCATTTTTGTGGAAGAAATAGTTCTCAAGCATTCTTTGCTCTTGAATTAAAGAGAAAGGTGAAGGTAATCATAACATGTATATAA
>NC_044509.1:5389946-5417446 GCF_902362185.1 Chanos chanos | reverse complement strand
TTTTTCATTTCTGTGTCGAGCCCCCTGAGATTCCAGATTCCACTTACAGTGTTTACATATTAAGGAGGAAATGGCAGTCCACACAGAAAAAGTGTCACCATGCAATTTATCAACAGACTTTATTACTCTAATGGGGAGGGAATGGATCTATTTCTGCTTATATGGGAATGTTTTCTCTTTCATCTTCAGAGACCCCCTGCTTCCGATTGGTTCAGATGGTTGATTAGTAAGACATTTGAAAAAGCCTTTTTTTTTTCCTGCAAGAGGTTCATATACTAATGGTTCTTTTTGCCTCATGGGTTTACTGTTACAATCAAGTCATTTGATTTCAAATAATAGAGTTGACAAAATATTCTGTAATCTCTCTCTCTCTCTCTCTCTCTTTCTCCTGCTCTTTCACTCGCTCTTGCTGCTCTTTTTGAGCAGAGCAAGACATTTCCTGTTGCTGGTTGCCGTGTTTGCTTTAGTGAGTCTGGTCCCAGCATGTTGATCAGGTCTACTGTTGTTTTAACATTTACAGAGGGACCCCCCCCCCCTACTCTCACCCACCCCAAACCAGAATCCCATAGCCTATTACCTAACCCTGTATACCCCCCCCCCCCTCCCCCCAGCCCCTACGGGTTTAGGCTGACCGTACCAGGATGTAGCTCCGTGCTCCACCGCCTCGCTCCTGGGCCGGTGCCTCATCACTAACGCCCCCCCCCCCCACGACAGCCTTCTGAGCCACATGTGTCATTGTGTGTGTGTGTGTGTGTGTGGGGAAGAGCCGTGTGTTTGTCTGAGGTCTCAAGGTGAAGTCAGCATTGTGGAGAATGGGGTCAGAGACTCTTATTCACCAGACATAACACAGGCATGCAAGGAATGCTGGTCTACATGACAATACTGGCCCGTAATAGATACAGGCGGAACACAGAGAGAGAGAGAGAGAGCGGGGGGGACCGGGGGCAGAAAACTAGGGCTGGTCTGACTTTATAGTCCTCTTTTGAATTTATATTTGTTTTCTACCATTGGACAAAGTGCTGCATGTTGGCCGTTTGTGTTAACGACTTCCTAGATGGAGCTATGAATGTCATTTTCACAGTGACTTTGCTTATCGATAGAACCAAATGACTATCTCCTCTAAATATTTTAGCGATGCGATTTTTAGTCTGTGTGGTCCCCAGATTTCAGAAACACATCATCATTTCAGCGACAATATTTATGAGGGAGACAGAGAGAGAATAGCACATCCTGTGGAACGTGGAAGATAAGAACATTATCTTGGGACTTCTGAGTCTCAGATGTCTTTGGCTACACATCCTCACAGATGAACTTTAAACCCTGGACAACCCTGGAGAACACACAGTCACAGACACACACACACAAAACACACACGCACACACACACACACACACACACACAAACACACGTCCCATGAAGACTTTCAATTCTCGGGAATCAAGTCCCATCTGAAAACTGTGACTGCTCGGGTCTGAGAGTCCCGTCCAGAGGCGAAAGACATTTTTAATTGGAGGGTTTTGGGTCCCTTTGGTTGGGCACAGGTTGATCAGAGACCAATGCTCAGGGGAGATGCTTCTGACCCCTCACACTGTTCCCAAACACACACATGGAAGAGACACAGAGAAAAAAAAAACAACTCTCTCTGCTTTAAGCGTCGGTAAGATACAGGAACGGACAGGAAGTCCAGCAAACGACAATGAGATAACAGTCCAGAGTCAAGAGAACATAGACGACATTTCTGTTTTCTCACTGTAGTGTATGTGAGCCTCTCTCTCTCTCTCTCTCTCTCTCTCTCTCTTCTCCATCTGTCTTTTCTCTCATGTCTTACCCTCCTTATCTTAAACGTATGAGCTGCTGTCTCTGACCTTCGGTTTCTCTGTCTACAACCATCACCTGCCCCCCCCCCCCCACCCACACCCACACCCACTTCTCCATCCAACCTATCCTCCCCCGCCCTCTTTCCTCCTCCTCGTCCTCCCCTCTCTCCCCCTCCCCACGACCGTGTCTGGACGTGCAGAGCCGCTTGACCCCGTTTTAAACAGTCAGACAAAGACGCGGAGCTGCAGCACGCGGTTAAAAGAGAAACAGCCGCAAATTAAAAGCCTCTGATGTACAAAAGGAAAGAGCCGCCACTGCCCGGCTCCTCTATGTAGTCTTTAACAGGTGACAGCAGCACACCCCCTCTGGGCCATCTCCCCCGATTGTCTGATGACGGCAGAATTAAATATTGAAGCACATGCCTTAACTGTGTGTATGTTCCAAGTGTTTCAGTAATCCGTTCATTCGTGGTACAGAGACATCTGCTGTCTATTGGGTTTTTTGGTTCTTTGTCTCATTACTGACTGGACCTTTCTGAGATCATGAAAAAAAATCTGCCGTTTTGGTTTGTGTTGGTGTTCCGCTGCGTTGTCCACGTTGCCGGCAAAGACGCGGAAACACAGGGGTGATTGGTTTGCATTCGGGGTCAGCTCCGTGACGTCTGGGACCAATCACATTTGTTTTTTGTTTTTTTAACCGACCCTGAGCCTGAGACGTGAATGAGACGTCAGCGAAGCGGACGTGTACACCGGCACATACGTGTCTTTACGTGTCATTTCACACACGCCGTCAGAGACAAGAGTAACACTTCAGCTTCTCATCCATATTCAGATTACAGGCACCAAGATATCTGATATATAAAATACTGTGTGTGCGTGTGTGTATGTTTATATTTGAATCTATCATTATTCCTGATGAAAGTGCTTATATAAATGTCTCTCTCTTTCAGAACATAGATGTGACTAATTTCAGCAGTAGTTGGAGTGATGGTCTGGCGTTCTGTGCCCTGCTGCACACATACCTGCCTGCACATATCCCCTACCAGGAACTCATCAGTCAAGACAAGGTACTGTCCTACTCAAGCCGACACACACAGACACACACGCACTCATACAGCGTACACACACGCACATACACACGCACAGCACACACACAATGCACACACACACACAGACACAATCTATACACACACACAGCACACACATAATGCACACACACACAGTGCACACGCACGCACACACACACACACACTCGCACTCACATACACGCAGCACACACACACACACACAGACACAATCTATACACACACACACTGCACACACAGACACACACACACACACACACACACACCAACACATACACACACACTCACACGCACATACACACACACAGCACACACTTAATGCACACACACACATACACGCTGCACACACAGACACACACACACACACACAAACTACATACGCACACACACACACACACGCACACACACAGAGGAAATAGAGACAAGCCATAGCTGTTGTAAATGAAAACAGCCCTCCTGTTTATCATTTATCCTGTGTATCTGGGTGTGTTTTACTGGGAGTGTTCAGTGCTTCTCTGTCAGATCTCTCTGTCACTGTCTTTGATATGTAAAGATCAATAGTGTGAATGAATAGGCATCACAAACAGCGTGTTAGCCTTTCTGGAGCCTTCTCCTTCACCCTGTCACCTTTACTGAATGACAGACAGGTATGGATAAGTGTTGACCCCTCACGTTAGTCACACAGCACATGGCCTAAGCAAAAACAAAACCCACTTCAAACACACACACATACATACAGACACACACACACACACATACATACACACACACACACACATGCACGCATACACACACACGCACCCACACACACACGCGCACCCACACACACACACACACACACACCCACCCACACCCACACACACACACACACACACACACACATACAATAGATGCAGTGCTCATCTGATAGGTCATTTCCATGGCAGGCAGGGTTACTGAATGCCTAGATTAAAGAGAGCGATAAGTGAGAGAGATCTATAAGCCATTCAGTGATGTAAGGGGGGCTCTTCTGACCCGTGCCCTGGGGCAGCTCAGGTCTGTGACGCCTCTTTGAACGCAGCTTTGGAGCGTTTGTGCTGTTGAAGAGTTTGCATTCAGCCTCTCCAGTCTCTACCACTGCCATGACTACGTTCAACACGCCACCTCCATACGGTCATTAGCACTCAAAACGAGACAAAAAAAAAAAACCCAAAACAAAAACAGAAAACTGCCCCCAGCATGTGTGTGCAGATGAAGCAGAGTTTTTACGGCTTTTTGTAAATCCCGCCCACCAGGTTGATTAAAAGACACTACAAACAAAGAAACAAACACGTTCTGTCAATACATTTGTATTGATCACTTAGTCAGCACTGTGGCCCGGGGGCCGCACTCAAACAACCTGTAAGAGAGGGTACTGTTTACCTAAACAAAAAAATCAACACAAACACAAACAAAAACAAAACCGAAAAAAAAAAACCCAAAAAACTGATTTCTGCTTGTTTTTTAGCCACTGTTGAGTGAATGGTACTCCCGTCTATGCTTGATGTAAAATGACCATTAATATTCTGGAGGAAGTGAATTATAAATGTATTACTATTACTCTGTCTGGGGCTTTGTGGCCTTTTGATTTTTTTGGTTGAAGGACAGAGAGAGTGTATGAGAATAGGATCCTGGTGTATGTGTGCGTTTATTATTCCTGGTGGGTTTGTTTGTTGGTCTGTACAGCTCAGTGTGTGGTTGTGGGGCTGGGAGGGGGGGTTGGTGAGGGAGATTCCTACTGGAATGTGACCAGCATTAATGCCACTGTTTGTTTTTCCAAAGGGGCGAAATCTAACCCTGGCCTTCCAAGCTGCCGAGAGCGTCGGCATCAAACCCTCACTGGTGAGTCTTTAAGCGCACACACACACACACACACACACACACACATATGGGCATACCTTCACACACACACACACACATACACATGCACACAAATACATACACACACATACTCATATGGGCATACCCTCACACACACACACATACACACATGCACGCTCCCACTCCCACACACACACACACACACAAACACACACACAGACATAGATGCATGCAGTGGAAAGTTATCAGTCTAATGGACAGAGAGAGGAGGAGAGGGTAACTGATCTGCTTAGCATTCACACAGCACTCCATCACACACTCATGGAGAGCAAAAACACATCACTCACACACACACACACACACACACATCACTCACACACACGCACACACACACGCACACACACACACACACACAACAATTCTAATGGAACAGATTATCACAGAGACCCAGATCAATTGTGCACAGATACATACTGTACCCCATTCTGCCAGCAGTCAGGCAGACCAAAAAGAGTAAGAATCATGACATCATAACTCTGCTCAAAGAAAAGTCGACGGGTCAGTTCATCTAAAGGAGTGTGTGATTAGTTTCAATCAGAGCTGTGAAACATTCTCATCACTCCCCACCCAAAACCCCACAGTTGTCTTTCTTCTGTTCTCCCCAAGACAAACAGGCCTCACAGTGTCTCTCTCTCTCTCTCTCTCTTACACACACACACACACACACACAACTGCACACGGCCGCCTACAGTAGCACGTAGTCAATCGTCGGCTGTTGACAGCCAGCGCTGCCATCTATTATTCATTAAGAAATGCGGTTTACTTCTTACTACAATGTACCGGTAAACAAGGATGTAAGGTCCTTGGAGACTTATGTCGTAATATGTTTGCACCACAATCAGATCCCAAATCTTAGAGAGAAGAGAACAAACCCACTGTGAGAGAGTGAAATGAGAGACTCGCGCTTGTGAAATTTGGTTCTACATTACGTTCATCAGGTTTCACACATAGGCTACCGTGTGTTCTCCGCACCACTGCATGCACCGAACCGTAATGTCCCTACTGTGAATACACGCACCGTTACACACACACACACACACACACACACACACACACACATCAGGCTGCTTTTCACTCTCAATTCCCTTCCCTCCATTGCTCAGTTTGAAAGGGGGGGAGGGGGGGCTGTTGTGAAGGATTTCCTCAGAGGACATCATAATGTTTTGACAAGGAGTTAATTTCCACAATGCTCACACACCAATCTAACACAAAACCTGCTTATATGTGTCCCTGTGGGCACACACACACACACACACACAGACACACACACACACACTTTGTATGCTACTTTCTGGGGACTGACCATCTACTTCTGTTATATCAAAAGTAAAGGATACCACCCTAACCCTATCCCTGAGATGGTGATTGATGTAGAAGTTGTCTGTTTGCAGGGGGATGAGTTGGTGATTGGTACAGTAGCTGTCTGTTTGCAGGGGGATGAGTTGGTGATTGGTACAGTAGCTGTCTGTTTGCAGGGGGATGAGTTGGTGATTGGTACAGTAGCTGTCTGTTTGCAGGGGGATGAGTTGGTGATTGGTACAGTAGCTGTCTGTTTGCAGGGGGATGAGTTGGTGATTGGTACAGTAGCTGTCTGTTTGTAGGGGGATGAATTTGTGGTTTGCTACAGTAGCTGTCTGTTTGCGGGGGGGATGAGTTGGTGATTCCAAATTTGGAGAAAACGGGGCCCTATTAACACCCCCCGTGTTGCTTAAACTATGTTTTTTGTTTTGTTTTGTTTTTACAAAACACATTACGACAGACAGGAATTCAGGATGTCCAAATCGCTTGTTTGACGTTTTTGGACGACCTGTTTTTGTCGCTCACAGTTTTACATTAAGGTGCGTCTTCATCTGTAACACAGTGTAGCATAGCCACTGTCTGCATGAGAGTGTGTGTGTGTGTGTGTGTGTGTGTATACAGTGGAGATATATATTTATATACTAATGTGCACAGTTTATCCGTGTGACTCAGCACTCCCGTAAAATGAGTAACATTGGCACAGATGTTCCTGTTTAGCACGTTTCCCGGATACTGGATTCAGAGTGTGGTAAGGCATAGCAAGCATTGTCCAGTTATGTGCTTTAGTCCTGCAGACAGCAATTGAGAGAGTACAGTAATTGGCCTTTATCTACTTGTTTCCATCCCAGACGAAGGCTTTGAAATGTGTGGTTTTCTATATTTTGGCCAAGAAACTGCAGAGAAAATGTAAAATAAATAAATAAATACTCGTTCCACGTCCTGTGGTACCCTGTGGGTCTCTCTTTAAATAACCTCTGAATGTTTTATGAGCTTCTCTGTTCCACTTCACACACCTATTATACATGGAAAATGGGAAATGTCAGGATTCTAGAAAAGTCCGATTGCACAAGAGAGAAGGAGACAAACAGAGAGAGAGAGAGAGAGAGAGAGAGAGAGAAAGAAAGAAAGAAGTCGAGATAGAAATCTGAGCCTGGGCAGAGGAGTGACTTATTTTTTCACCGGACATGTCATGAATTTAGAGAGCTGTCCCTTAAGGGGCCTGTGTCCTTAAACGAATCACGACAAACTCGACTCTGAATAGCCTTAGCAGTCTGTCCCCCTGCCGCTGGTCTCCGCTGTGTCCCTGCTGGAGAGTGGACTAAGACGCAGAGCAAGGTCAGTTAAAGGTCAACGCAGACGTTTACATGAGTCTAATAAGCCCTGCGTGGTGTATGAGACCTGACGCAGTGATCCTCTGTTTGTCGGCCGGGAGGTCAGGTCTGTGTACAGCGTCAGCTGACTTCCATTGTCTCTACCTGAGCTTTCTGACTGGTCAGTCTAAAGCTACTTATCCTGTTATCTGCTGTCACATGCACGCGCACACACACACACGCACACACACACACACTGTAACTACAAAACGACTTAGCCATAGCTACATGTTCTTCAAGTGACGGTCAATCCCCAAGCCACTGTGTTAGCTCAGGTCAGCCGATCTCTGTTGATACGTTCTAGAGTTTATACACTGAACACCCCCCCCACCGCCCACCCCCCACCCCCCACCCCCCATCCTTTATTTGCTCAACACTGAGTGTTATCACCCAAACAGATTCCTTATCTTTCTCTCCTCTCCTTGTGTAAAGCGTCTGTGTGTGTGTGACTGCGCTGTGTAAATGCTCTGGTGTGGTCTTTGTGCAGGACATTGAGGAGCTGATGCAGACGGACAGGCCCGACTGGCAGAGAGTGATGCAGTACGTCTCGCAGATCTATAAGTATTTCGAAACTTGACCTTCGACCCAACAAAGAGGAACGGAAGAGTAGAGGCACAAAAGCACTTTCCGCCTGGTCAGATCCCCTGCTCACTTAAAAGCCACCTCTTCCCATTAAAACACACACACACACACACCAGTCTGTAACACCCAGCCTGAAACCTCTACACAAATACAGTATCATGATGCATAGAAGATTACTCACACACACACACACACACACACTCACATGTTAACTCTCCTCTTCATGACGAGCCCCTAGCCTCAGATTCATGTTGTTCCTCACTCCTTTTCTCCCGTGCACTCAGCTCACGTATAAAGTTTGACAGTTTGAAGTTGCTTGGCACGTTTTTTTTGTTGTTGTTGTTGTTGTTGTTGTTTTTCCCCCCCCAGATTCCTGTTTTACACTTCTGGCTTTGAAACATGTTAGAGCAAAATTTGACATTAGCTATTAACTTTGCAGTTATCTATACGATAAAATAATGAAATAAAGAGTAATGTTCAGTGAAAAGACAGATACACTAATATGTGTCTAAAGTGTTTTTGAATGAATGCTGTGTTAGCCCAGGAAAGATTTTGGAGAGCTGAGAGGAATTCTGAAGGGAACAGAAAACCTTAGTAATATCTGATATTTCGTTTGATATGTACCTCAGAAAACATTGGCTTTGTTTGTTTTTGATGAGATTATTATTACTATTGTTATTGTTATTATTATTTACCAAAGGTGCCCTTTATGACGTCATAATCAAGAAACACTAATTCTGCCGGATTAACACTATTTTTCCAAAACATGTTGTGATTGAATTAAGTATTTTTACTGCTGCAAGACTAAGAGACTGTTTCAATAAAACCACAGAGGGAATTTTCCCAAACTACCAAGGTGGTTAAAAATATAATTTTTTTTGTCTTTTGTGTTTTGTTTTTTTTTTTGTTTGTTTGGTTTTTTTTTGTTTTGTTTTGGTTTTAATTTGAAAACTGTTTCCGTTGTAGCTTCTATCTGATTCACTCTTGCATGAAACTCGCAAAAGCTGAGTGACTGAACATATTAAGAGTCTACTGTTCAGCTTCCAAAGAGCGTGAAGTTTATTTAGGCAGTAGCTTTGTGCCGTAAACGGTCACCAGAGGACATTCTACAGCTCCAAGGCGGTG
This sequence comes from Chanos chanos, assembly GCF_902362185.1. Taxonomy (NCBI): domain Eukaryota; kingdom Metazoa; phylum Chordata; class Actinopteri; order Gonorynchiformes; family Chanidae; genus Chanos; species Chanos chanos. The sequence goes on along the minus strand of NC_044509.1, from coordinate 5,408,269 downwards.
TCTGACTTGTGCCAAGTTCAACTCCTCTCCAGGTCCAGCGATGGTTCTGCGATGTTTTAATGACCTGAATTCGTTTTTGTTCGTTTGTTTGTTGGTTGGTTTGTTTGTTTGTTTTTTAACAGGACAGAACAAATGGTACGATATTGTCATTTCTCACGTGCGATATCTAAAGGGCATGTTTCTGTGTAAGTGTCATGTTTGGGTGACTGAAACAGTCTCAAACACTCAGCTCTACTTAACATCTGTCGTATAGGAATACATTTTAATTTATTGACTTGTTAAAGCTTTGAAAAGGGTGGGACTTGCTCCAAATATATATATATATATACATATATATATATATATATATATATATATATATATAAAAAGACGTATGTTGGTTTTCTATTTGAAATGAAATTTAGCTTGGCCTACTGAGCTGGATACCTCTTCTGGATATCAGATGATTATTGTTGATAATAAAGTCTTTTTGTCAAACATAAAAAATGTTCATTCTTTCGCTTTCATTCATGAGTTTCAAAGTTCACTGACGATTTTTCTTCAGAATAAATCATTAAATATGATCGACTTGGATACAGACTTTGAACAGTTGGAGTCAACAGACCTGGAGATAGACTTGGAATTAGCAGGACTGGCGAAAAACTATGGAGGTGGAATGCGTGGGATTGGAGGTAGACAGTCACAGTGTGGACTTGGACGTAGCGGAACTTGAGATGAACGGTGAGTAGGTAAGGCCCTGGTTTTTATAGCTGTGTTAAAAGTTTACTTACAAGTCCTTGCAGAGGCCGTAAAACTGTGTGTGCGCGTGTAGTTTGGCGGGGAGGTGGGGGGGCGGTCAACTGCACAGTTGAGAGCTAACATCAATGGAAAGTCATAAAAGTTGTGTTTCTGACTCGGGAGCTAATCAGTGGAACGAAGAAATAACGCGTACATTCTTATCGGCACCGCTTGCTCATGAGTGGAATCCCGTCACTGTCGGACACGTGCGCGCGCGCGCGCGCACACACACACCTCATGTTACTGTCAGCTATGAAATATTTTTTAAAATATGTCCCATTGCAAAAAATGTTGATATTAACCCAGAGGAAGTCTGAGATTTATCTTTATGAAAGGGTAACTAATGTGTGACTCAACAAGTTGATTGAGAACATATGTTTCTTGGCGGAGTTTTCATTTCCTCCCTTGTCCGTATCACTTATCAAGAATGATTTATCAAAGTTGTGTTGTGTTACATAACGTCTATTCTGCATATCTTTCAATGTATGATAGCGTGTATGTAGGCGATTTATTAGAGAACAGATATTCAGCCACACAGATACAGCATCACTCTGCTCAGCTGGGCGTGGTTATGAACTGTGTTGGATTTTTTTTTTTTCCCTCGTTGCTACTTGAAAAGCCATGTGCTGTATATTGCCTCTGAGATCTGCATCACCGCCGACTGCCAACATGCGAGTTTTGTTGGATGCGCTGCAACGTAGTGGAGCTAAAGGGGAGCGCTGAAACCTCGGCAGTTTTAGAAGGGTAAGCAACTAACGGTAGCCCAAAAACTCATGGTCTACAATCGTTCAACTCCGCTTTATTCACGTTTTATGATCAAGTCTCAAACTGCTTGTGAGGAGAAACATCTGGCGTTTCTATACGAGTGTAACTTGACCATATAGACCAGACTTCAGGGTAACGTTCTCAGGCTTAGACGACTTGTGCTTTCGGTGTTAAGTTTTAGTTTTGAAAGACTTGTGATACCGTGTAATTCTGTTTTAAGTGTAACGCAGTCCGAATTTATATTAAATTGTCATTATTTTTCATTCACAGATGGCCGTTTTCGCAAACCACACTCTTGGAGACTTGATGGATTACTGCAAAACATTTTTCTTAATCCTTGGGCGTGTAAGAACGTGAAGAAACATTCATGCCATCGAATTTTTTCTGCCACGGCTGGTTGAGACTTAAAGGCTTGCTGAGATGAATACGTTCTATATCGCAATTGAATTGATAATTGCGGTTCTGTCAATCGGTGGCAATGTTCTGGTGTGCTGGGCTGTAGCTATCAACACTACACTTAAGAACGCTACTAACTATTTTTTGGTGTCGCTGGCCGTTGCTGATATATTGGTCGGCTTGCTTGCCATTCCTTTTGCCATCATCATAAGCATTGGTTTACTTTCGGACTTTTATGGATGTCTTTTCCTCGCTTGTTTTGTTCTTGTACTGACGCAAAGTTCAATATTTAGTCTTCTTGCTGTCGCCGTTGACAGATACTTGGCTGTCAAAATACCTCTCAGGTAAGTGACCCTTCTGTTCTTTCTGAGGCTCTAACTGTGTATTTGCTTACAGCATATAGGTGTAATCGATTGTGTAGTAGACATGATTAAACTATTGCTTATTTTTATCTTTGTCTTAAGTTGAAACAATAACTAGGAGATTTTTATTTTAATGAATCCTGAGTAGTCCGTAGTCGTCCTGGATTAAGCAATAAACCGATTGTGGGCAATTACAGTGTCTGTGAACACATTGTTAAACCATGCAATAAAAGTTATCAGGTCATCATATGTTATCCCGGACCTCTTGAATCCACTAGTGAACTAAAAATAGTTTCGTTCAGTGCGAATAATCGATGAATTATGTGAAATCAATATGCATATATATGTATGTATTCAAACCTTGCTTGTGATGAAATTCGATGGAAGTTTAGCGTGTAAAACATCAGTCAAAGAGATTAAAATGTTGAGACTGATCGTTGCCCTGTGAAATGTCAAAGAATCGTCCTCAGATTTCTAAATATGGCAACCTTAAAATCGACCGCTGATTTAAATTCGTCTTTGGGACCTCTAATTCGCCGTTTTCCTATAGGCCTATCGCAAATACAGAAGACAAGCGCAAATTTGAGTTGCCCTAAGATGTTTGAGGATAAAGCAGCAAAAAAAAAAAAAAAAAAAAATCCAGCCAACATTTCTTATTTGACAGACTACGTTCTTAGTTTATTACAATGGTCAAGATAAGAATTATCTTTGTGTCGTAATTTATTTGGGGTTGTCTTTATTGACTGTGAGACCTGATACGTGTTAAGGAGCATGACACACCTATACCACTGACTGTGACAGCAGGCCTAGGCTGGATTCAAGAGACTAACATTGAAAATGGCAGTTTAATTACACTCCTGATGACTGAGCACCAGAAATAAATTACAACAAACCCCGAAGGAGGAATGAAGGAGCCCAATAACATCAAATGTTGGTTGGTCTTATCTCAGGCAAGTCTACAAAGGTTAGACACTCCAGTGTCGGAGCAGAACGAGTAGTCAAGTATTGCAGTCCTGTAAATCATGTGGTTTCGGTTAGGGAAGAAAAAAAAAAAAACTCTGAAATGTAAACACTATTTCTAACTATTAAAAAAAATGTAATGATATCACTTCAAATCATCAAAGAAAAAAGTTATCCTAAAACAAGTCAGATCTTTTTGCTTGTCCTGTAACATGAAAGTCAAAATTGACATAATTCTTGTCTTATGTTCAAACGTGTGTCTGGTTGAGCATACATCTTAATCCTAAATGGAATCGTAGACTCATGAGAACCTGCTCATGTTCTCACTTCACACATCTGTTAACAACTCGGACAGAGAGAGAGAGAGAGAGAGAGAGCGAGTGAGAGAGAGAGAGCGAGAGAGAGAGGGGTTGCGGTTCTCTCTTAAATCAGAGTATTTTCACAGCTGTTTGTGGTGAAGTGGACGGGTAGATGACCTGACTTTGTGAGACTCTCCATCAAAGATCACAGGCGCGTTTCCAAAGGATTTCTTACAACCCTTAACCATGTACTGATCCCTGGAGATACACCAGTTCTCTTGAGAATGATCAGTATTGAATACAACCATAAAAAAAAAAAGAAAGCAAAGAAAAAAGAGAGAAAACAAAACATTTTCCCTAATGTCCTGCCAACGGCTCACACCAGTACCCAATCTCTTCTGTTTTTCGTTCACACATTTTCTCTCCCCTTTCCCTTTCTCCTTCTGTCCCCTTCTCTGTCCCTGTCTCTCTGTTCCCCATGGAGACAAAAATTCTTTGCTGGGCCGTGTATGGTTTGCTTGTCTGAGGGTTTCAGTGCTCAAGCAGGGTTTATTGAAATGCCCGAAAGCACAGGGCTTGGCACTGCATAACATGGCGCATGGGCTTACATCACAATGCTTCTTTTCCCGCCACAGAACCCGAGCGGGCGGCTCTCCAATCCAACGCCGTTTTCTCACATCTTAAATTAACACTTACACACCCAGACAATTGACCTCACCACAGTCGACCAGTGACAATGGCAATATGGATGAGACGCACCGCAGTGTGTAAATGTATTGTCCACGGTCACCTTAACAAACTTAAAAAAAAAAACAACAAAAAAAGAGAGAAACAAAGCTAGGTCTAAATTTGTCATAAATACATAAAAGACAAAAAAGGGTTGAAGGTTTTTATTTGATTAAGCGATGTTTCATTTGTGGCGTTTGTAAAAATTGGTTCTGAAGCTGTGGTTTATCTCTGCTGGGGTCAGAACAACCTGTTTGGTTCTGTCTGGGCTCAGCGGTTCTGTGGAGATGGGTGCTTTCTTTAAAAGAGGATGTTCTGATTATTTACACTGAGGGGGCCGGCAAAGATCTGTGGCCCCAGGCGGAAGCAGGGGTGGGCTGGGGATGAGGGAGGGGAGGATGTGTTAGAGGGGAATGGAATGAAAGCGGAGAGAGAGAGGGAGAGAGAGAGAGAGGGAGGGAGGGAGGGAGGAGAGATAGGGATGCCAGTAGGGCTGTCATGCCAGAACTAATCTGGTCATTCCTCCATTCATCTGTTTAGAGAGAAAGAGTGAGTGAGGGAGGGAGAGAAAGAGAGAGAGAGAGAGAGAGAGAGAGAGAGAGAGAGAGAGAATGTCAGGGAGAATGTACTGTAAGCTGGTGAATATGTTGCTGTACAGTACTGCAGTGGAAAGATGAGAGCATGTGGGCTACTGTTGATTGAGAACGAGAGAGAGAGAGAGAGAGAGAGAGATGGAGAAAGATGGAGAAAGATGGAGAGAGTGCAGAAGAGGCAGATACTGTGGGGGAAGGAGAGGTCAAGGAGAGGTGGAATTAATGTCATAACATTTAAAAACAAAACACGCAGATGAAAAGCGATCATTTTTGGCAGCCAGCGCTGCCACCGAGGGCGAACGACAATGACGTCGACGGTGATGATCCCGAAACGCGTCAGTCACTGTCTGAGAGAAAGACTAGTCTTGCCTCCCCGGGGAAAAAGACAAAGGATCAGAGAGAGAAAGACAAACCGTCTTCTCAGCCCGGAGACGTCCCTTGTTTTGAGCGAACACCTCGTCGCTCAGAGCTCCCCGACTGTACAGCACTGTTATTGATGGTTTTTTTTAGGTGAGCTCCGGGGCTGGACTCCTCCAGGGAGCCGGGGACCCGGTGACAGGTTAGCGATGGGCGTGATGAATAATGCATCTCTCAGCCAGTCTCCATCACCGAGAGCCTGGGCTGTCTGTACTGAACCTGTACTGAAGAGCTGCTCGTGGCTGTCTTTTGTCTCATCGGTCAAACACAGTCACCGCGTAGCCAGCAAATGGGACTCCTCTCCCGGAACCGAGAAGTACGAGGGATCGTCTTGACGCGGCCGCGCTGGCTTAAGTTGATTATCGAGGAGAGGAGGGAAAAGTCCCTTCCTTACTCCTACCTAAAAGTGAAAGTCCCCAGTTCCTACACCGCACGTGGAAAGTATTGCAGCATTTCGAAATGAGCTGTTTTATTACTCTGTTGGGAGGGGCAAGCCAAATTAACAGAAATGATAACAGGCATGGGAGTGGGGTGAGTCACTTGAATAGTGTTTTTTTTGGGGTTTTTTTAGAGATATTGTATCTTATGTCAACTGATATCTAGTTAAGAGGGAAATCTGACAGAGAACATTGCTCAGTTCAGGAACTGGCCTGGTTCTGGACCCAACTCGGACTCTTTGGCCTGATGATGTCTTGTTTCTCTTGGAACCACAGTAGTCTGAAGTTGACCCATTACATCAGAGTAATAAATGTAAATCCAAATCACATACAGGGCATACCTTTTGTTTAATGGTCGATGTCTATTCTGTTGAATTCATTTGTTTGTGACACATTAGGTTTTCCTCGGTAAGGGATTTCTGGTTTTTTTTGAAACAGTGAATATCTGACAGTGAAGATCTAAAAGCTAATTAGCTGATTAGCTGTGTTCCTTCAGCAGTGGCGGCGTGTGTCAGCTGGGGTCATTCTCCCTTTCGTTTGGCTGTCAAAGGTCACGGAAAGTCAAGCATCGACGTGGCGCTCCGTGCCGTCGCACGCCCGAATACCGTTCTGTCGCCCGATGACACGAGTCAGAGCACAATGTGAAAAATGCAGTGTCTGTTTTTGCACGTGTCAGAGATAATTTAACATTCCACACCCTGAGAGAAAACGCGTGGACCCCCCCCCCCCCCCCCCCACCAAGAAAAAAACAAAACAAAACACATAGCTATATAATACCATAGCTATGTAGCAGCCATGGTAACAGTGTGCTAGGGCAGGCTATCTGAAATAGAATATTTGGCATTTCAAGAAGTGGAAAAATGTTGCAAGCGTGAGGTGTCTGTCTTTCTTTTGAGTCAGTGTCTGGTGTTCTCTTCCTCAAGTGCACAAACCAGACAAAAACATTTGCATTTTCATATCCACTATGTCCAACCCTCTGACTAACATTGTTGTCTGTACACAGCAAACACAGAAACAACAGCACCTTGATGTTTAGAATATACCCTATTATCAAGCAGGGACTTTCTTGTCACAAATTCACCTGTCCGCTCTCTCTCTCGTTCTCTGCTGTGCAGATACAAGGAGCTGGTGACGGGGAAACGCGCCCGAGAGATCATCGCCGTCTTATGGATCCTGTCTTTCGTCATCGGACTCATCCCGTTCATGGGCTGGAACAGAAAAGATTACGCCTGCTCCCCGAAAACAAACAGCACCCTGCAGCGGAACGTTAGCGGCAGCACCCCGGACTACGCCGCGACGGCCACAACGGAGGTCGCCGCGGGCGAGGACGACGGCGTCGTCGGCGGCGGCGGCAGGGGCGGCAAGAGGCGGTTCCTGCAGAGCTGCGAGCTGCTGTGTTTCTTCGAGAGCGTGGTGGACATGAGCTACATGGTTTACTTCAACTTCTTCATCTGCGTCCTGCCGCCGCTACTCATCATGCTAGTCATCTACATCAAAATCTTCACCGTGGCGCGGAAGCAGCTGCGGCAGATCGAGCTGAAGTGCAGCGTGAGCAACGGCGACAGCCAGCACCACGGACTCCTGCAGCGAGAGATCCGCGCCGCCAAGTCGCTGTCGATCATCGTCGGGCTTTTCGTGCTGTGCTGGATGCCCGTTCACATCCTCAACTGCCTCACGCTTTTTAACAACAAGCTGGAGAAGCCGGACACGGTCATGTACGTGGCCATCATCCTGTCGCACGCCAACTCGGCCGTCAACCCCATCATCTACGCCTACCGTATCCAGGACTTCAGACAGACCTTCCGCAAGATCCTGGCGCGTCACTTCCTGTGCCGGAGGGAGGAGCTGTACCTCAGCTCTAACGGGAGTCGAAGGAACAGGGACCAAATCACCATGACGATCCATCCTCTGTTATAGCCTCACCAACCCAGAGGGAAAGGGGGGCGGGGGAGGGGGGGGCGCTGTCCCCTACTCCGTTTTTAGTATTTTTCTTTTTAAATATCTTGAGAAGCATGAGGAAAAGAAATGTTTACAGAACTGTGAGTAACTGCAAAAAAAAAAAAAAACAATTAAAGAAAAAGACAAAAAAAGAAAGAAAATCAGCGTATTCCAAGATGTCACACTTGTTGATCACTATTTATAATTTTTTATTTTTTTTGCTGTTTGTTTGTTTTTTGGGGTTTTTTTTTTTGTTTTTTTTTGGGTCAGGTCTCTGGACTGGATCTTGCATTCTTGGGACTTTCTCTGGATTTTGTGGAACTGTGAAAAACAAAGAGAAGAAAACTCCTCTGGACCCCCCCTTCCCCCACCCCCCTCCCTTTTCGCACTACTAAGTCTATGTACGTACTTAGATGGTAAGCCCCTTTCTCGCTCAATCAGAAACACAATACACTTGGGCTTAGTTTTCTTTCAAAGCCTTAACGCTTACGAACGGAACGGCCTTTTGTGTTTCTGTACATGGCACAAGGGTCTTCACCGTCAACAGACAATCAGAACCCACTGCCAGATTCATGCAGGAAAAGCAGACAGTTAGGAAACGCCACCTATGGAACAGTGAAATTACAGGAAATACCTGGTTTTATGTGTGCACCATCAGCAAAATCTTCAGAGTTTAGAGAACAGAAGGAAAAAAAAAAAAAGAAAGAAAAAACAAAAAACTAGAACAACACAAGAGTGAGGGACCCTTCAAAGTCCTAGGGCCAGACAAAAACAGCAAAGAGTTTTGTTCACAGCTTAAAGGATTATACAGGAACTTTTCTTGGGTTTTTTTTTTTTTTTTAAATTCAAATTACGTTGAACGCTTACACGGTGCCATCTTTGAATTCTATAGACCTTTTTTTTAAATGAGTTTTAATGATTAACATAGGTCAACCTAGAAAGCTCAGGAAAATAAACGCGCACACACACACACACACACACACACACAGACTGACACAGGCACACACACGCTAACGTGTACACAGAAGGCTTAGTTCACACAGGAAGTGCCAGGGTAATTTTCGAGTGAACAAAACAGTGAGTGTGTACACTCTTATCAGGTTGAAAGAGAAATATAAATTCATATTTAATGCCAAGCCTCATAGTGCCTCGATATTAGGAAACCCACGTTTGTTTTAAAAACCAAACAAGCAAACAAACAACAAAATCAACTCTGTTCCCTTACCCCGTAAATACACACCAGTGTTTAAATCCCAGCGTCTCTGAATGTCAGCCAGGGCATGTGACCTGCCTCTCTGTTGTCTTTGTTAGTCAACTCAGTGCAGTCTACCATGCACAATATTTGTCATCTATCCCGCTAAAACCAACACACACACACACACATTCTTTCTCTCTTTGTATGTGTCTAAACATTGGGCCCAGCTGTGATCGCAGTAGGGGGGAGGAAAGGAGAAGGGGGGTGGAAAAGGGGAGAGGTGGTGGTGGGGGGGGGTCGGGGGGAGTTTAGGCTAAACTCATCTACCCCACTGGTGCGTCACTGCCCCCTCGGGGCACGGTATGTCATTGGATGTGTGTGTCGTGACAAACAGCGGTACCAAAAAACGGAACAACAATCCACGTTTCACCCCGTCCCAAAAAGAGATTTAAAAGTCCTTTCTGAAAATGGGCGAGGTGAGTCATGGAGCGTTCTATGCTGTCAGTCAGTGAATTCAACACTTTCCTCTCCCACCCACATTGTCTATACTGTCTGTCTGACTGTGGCTTTACCTGTCAGTGCCAACTGGATTCTGTGTATGGCAGAATTAAGGAGGGATTAGAATGAGGGTCCTAGCACAAGTCAAGAATGTATCTCCTATGTGGATTCCTGCTCGAAACTGTCAATCAACACAGAAAGCCACACTGATTGGACATGATTGGATATATTTTCCACAGTGGGCGTCTTTAACAGTTTGGTGCTGACCTTTGGTGACTTTACATTGGCAGTATATTGTGGACCTCCACAGAAGAACCTTTTCTGGGGAGTTTTCTATCAAGGGCCAGAACTCTACTGATAAAGCAACACTTCTCTAAATAGCAACTCTACAGCCGTGAATGATAAATGAGAAAGTTTCCCCGGTATAGCAGGGAAATTGATGGTGAAAATGATCCGCTTTTGAAAGCTGTTTTTTTTGTTGTTGTTGTTGTTGTTGTTGTGACTGTGAGAATATGGGTGCTCTTTAGCGTTGGCACCTGTGTTTTTTTGGAAAAAATGCACTGACGCGTCATATAGGTAGTCAACGTTCTCTAGATTAAAAATAAATACAAAATTGTAATTGTATATGTATAGAACAGCACCTGTGAATAGTCGAGAAAACGCTGCATCTGTTTATTGAGCACAGGTCTGGAGGTTCCATGCAGGTCACGTAAAAAAAAAACCCCAGGTTGTCTGAATCGGAGCATCTCCAACACTCCTGTCATGAAGGAGTACTTCCACTGCAGTATTTTTTTTTTTTCTTTTTCGTTCTGTTTTGGAGGTTTTTACGCGAGTATAAACTATCGCTTCTTTTACGACTTTAAAGGGCTATTTAACAGGAGTGTGCCAAACGTCACGGTCATTCCAATGGAGACTAGTCTGTACTGCACTCTTCTGCTCTGTCACGTTTCCGAATCTTCATTAGTGACGTGTACGACAGAAATAGTTTTGTTTTCTGGTAGATGTAGATAAAAAAAAAAAAAAAAAAAAAAGAGACCAACAAACACGCAAACTGAGAAACGGGGGCGTATTCCTATAACGTGGTTCAGTGACTAATACGAGAGCCCTATGGCTTTGTTTTGCTAGGAGAATGAAGCCATAGGGCTCTTCTTTTAGGAGGTTTACTACTCTGAGTCAACTTATCCGGCTTAGTCACCGAACCATGTACTTTGAATACCCGCCTCCCAGAAAAAGAAGGCCTTCCATTTTTTTGTTGTTATTCGTTTGTTTATTTTTATAGGAATGTAAAATTGTACCTGGTCCATTCTTTTAGTTTTACCGGTCCTGCTTTTGGAGATGAAAAAATGTTTTTAATGTATAATTCTATGTGCTACAGTATTGTGACTAATCAGCATCCACTGTGGTCTAAAACAATGTTCAATTTTTTCTGTATTTTCAATGAAGCTTATTTCACCACAATGAAACTGACTTCAGCTGTAAAGCAGTGCTATTATTTAACATGAATTAATCTGTATGTATTGTGACTTATTTTGTAATATAAAATAATAAAAGTTATGTTTATATAAAAAAAAAATCGTTTTCAATATTATCTTATCATTACATACAGTATAAACCAGGCTATTAAGTTAAAAGTGTGTAGCCAAACATACTTATTGGCTTATTTTCCTATTTATTCATGTGTCTGTATTCATGTATTTACACATGTTCAAATATAGATAAGTGTGTGTGTGTGTGTGGATGTGGGTCAGGCACTATTCAAACAAAGTACATACTGCAGAGGAACAGTTCTGAATGAGGGAGTCAAAGAGTCAAAGTCTGTTTTTACACAGTTAGCTTTTAACCCGTGAATTAAAATCCACTGAAATAGAACAGTTCACTAACTGCATTTGACTTCATTTAACATCATGCGACAAAATCTTGAGATTCACAAAACAGGCACAACTGATCCAACAAGAAATTTAAAAATAATTTTAAAAATACCCCAAAAGATTCAGGGAGAAATTATCGTTATATTCTAAACAACCCAGCAACGTAAAAAAAAGTGAGCGGATTTCTATGGTTCCTTTTCGCGCAAGGTGAAGAGAAGTGAGGTTTGAATGTGTATTGTTCCCTTTTTGACTTCAGAGTCGAATGCCAAACCTTCAAATAAACGGGAACTCTAAAAATACTCAGCCATGTTCAATGAACAGATGTGCATTCTCTGGCAAAAGATTAAATGGCCTCTATTCCTCTCTCTCTCTCTCTCACACACACACACACAAACACAAACACAAACTCTCTCACAGAAAAACCACCAACATCTGCTGGTTCGTTCACTCAGGACAGAGAAGTCGTGAGCTGGTGTGACAGTTAGATCAGGTCAGCCTTTAAAACATCCGTCAGCGCCGTCATCGTCACTTTGGCGAGAGTGGAATGAGATGCTGAAAAGTCCGCGGCATGTTTGAAGTCCGAGGACCGCCGATCTTTCCGACGCTATCTGCGATTTCCACAACGTTTCATCTCCTGACTGAAGGCATTTTGGAAAAAAACCCCAAAAAACCAAACATACAAACCCGCCCCCCCAACAAATAAAAACAAAACCAAAACACAACGACCCCTAATCTGTGGGGTCGGGGTGAAATGGCCACAGAGGAGGGGAGAAGAGAGAGAATAAAGAGAGGCTGGTCTTTATGTTTCGGGGCTGATTGTGAGGACAGGTGTGAGTCTGAGAGACCTGAGACACAGGCTGTCAGTGCCTGGTTTTGTTGAGGGACAAAAAAAAAAAAAAAAAAGGAAAGAAAAAAGGAGGGAGAGACAAAGTTCAAAATGCTCCAGGCTAAGATGGATGCTAAAGTCGTCACTGTTATGGAGGTCTTCCTCCTTTACGCGGCCTATGGCTGCAGTGGCTGAGAAGCTCTAATGCCCACCCACACACACACACACACACACACACACACATTGCACGCACAAGGTGAAATGGAAAAAAAAAAAAAAACACCACTATCATCTTTTCTTCAGCGCGAAGTTCCGTCTGCTGTTCTGGAGCCTGCTCTTCAGGTGTCGGCTTCTGTTCTGCCTGAGAGAATGAGGGTCATCTGCTGATCTGAGACCTGCTCCTGCTGGCACAGCCCCATAGCCTGGCACAGGTACGCAGCCAGAATATGTTTGCACTGGAAGCCGGAGAGATAAACATTTATAAAAGGTTTAATGGACACAGTTCCAGTCAGGTATGCATTGTGGAGCTAAGCTGGATGGCTGAATAAGTGTGTGTGTTGATGTGTGGTCCCAATGCAGCTGACTCTAGATCAGCGAGAGAAACACAATTCAGTCTGGCTTTCTTTCAGGCAGACCTGTGTATGTATAGTCCAGTTATACCTGTTTAAAGAGCACAAATATGAGAGAAAGAGAGAGAGAGAGAGAGAGAGAGAGAGAGAGAGAGAGAGAGAGAGAGAGAGAGGCAGGAGTGATTGTTAAAAGGACTTTTAGTTCAAGTACGGCTCTTCACTGGATGGACGATGGCATGTTGCTTTTTTCCCCCAGTACAACACACAGAAACACAGAACTTTCACTGGTTATGTGGTATTCTTCAGCAAATCATGGTGAACATAGATCCTAAGCACTCAATACCCTAGAAAAAGAGGAAGAAAAAGAGAGAGAGGCAAGTGAGCGTGTGCACCCGAGAGAGAGAGAGAGAGAGAGAGAGAGAGAGAGAACGCGCGAGAGAGAGTGAATCTACCCTTTCTAATTCAGAAAAACGTTTTCTGTTAGCATGACTTGAAACTTCCGTTCATTTTCCATTTGCGGATCCTGCCTCATTAAAAATGCATCATGCTCAACGATTACAGGACAACACGCGGTTGGCCGCAACAAAATATCACCATGACACGCGACATGGCATGTGGATGACTAGCACCTTTCCCTGAGGCTGTATTTACTGCCGAAACTTCTGAATACAAACGTGTTTGACTGCCCTGCACCTGGACTTACACCTCACCCAAAAAACACACAGCGCTCAGGCCAATGGGAAACCCCGTGCTCCCAAAAAAGTCCATGACTGTGGGTGTGTTGGTGGAAAGAGAGGTTTCTGAGGTCTGCAGGCTTAGTGATAGTGAAAGAGAAGCACAGACATTTTACAGCGTCACTGGAGAAACAGAGGACCATCTTTTTTTTTTTATTTCCCCTCCCCCACCTAGTCTCTTCTTTGATGGCGGGCTGCTGATGTTATGGATGAGTTTCGATCAGTAGAGCTGAAACTAAACAAGGATGAGTGTCAAACGTGTGGCTGAAACCTAACGTCCCATCCCTGACTCCTCCCCCCCCCCCCCCCCCCCCCCCAGTTTAAAAAAAAAAACACAAATAGAGAGTCTCTATAAGATTTTTGGGTTTCTGTTTCCTTGGAATCAGTTTTGGGTCCTGTTGTGGGCTTTGGTGGAGTAGGAGCTGGGTGCATCCTTTGGGTACGGCCAGCGGATCGCCTTTCTCAGAGCGATCGTCTAAGTTTAGCTTCTCATCTCAGAGGGACCGAAATTAGCCCCGACATAAACAATATCGCCGAGCGAAAAACTTTTGAAAACGAGCCATGAAACGAAAGGCATCCAATCAAAGCCTCCGCTGGAAAACTAGAAAACAAATACGGTCACTGTCTCAACTGAGAATGAGTTCCTTGCCTTGGGAATTTACTCTAAAATAATTCTTGGAACAGAAGAAAAGGACAAAAAGCAGAAAAAAAAAAAAAAAAATCAAACCTTAAATCACTTCCTGATCACAGTCCGGCTTGAAAAAGGGGGCCTGACCCCGACCTCTGACCTCTGACCCGTGAGTGTACAGCTGTGAGTGTTGGACAGGAAGTAGAAATGACAGATGGACTTGCACTCACCACTAAGCTCTCGTCTCTCCTCAGCACGCTGAAGGAGAAGGCCGGGCAGCAGCAGAAATGACAGGACACGTAGCAAAAGTACGGTCGCCCTGACCCTCCCAGCACCTGAGAAAGACAGAGACAGAGCAAAGATGAGGGGTGTGTGTGTGTGTGTGTGTGTGTGCATGTGGGGGTGGGGGGGGGGGTGGGGGGGTGGGGGGTTCACCTGTGAGGGCACATTTCGCTCCATCCGTTTTCCAAAACCCTCAGACTTTATCTACGAGACCAGGAAAAAAAAAAAACCCACTGGCGAATACAGTTGAAGAAACAGCAGCAGCGAATCCTCGGTGGACTCAGCCATAAAGTCCAAACGCTGCTCGCAGCTCGTCAGACAAAATTCTACTGATAAGCTTTTGGACCCAGGCAAGCAGAGAGCAAACACACACCCCTCCCCCTTCTCTCCCTCTCTCCCTCTGCGGTAGCACCGCGGTTCTGTCGTTCTCTTCAGAGCCTGGGAAGAGTTCCAGCTGACCAAACAGCTGTGACACGCGCTGCCGTTAGACACCACGGCTATCCGAAAACCACTCACAACAACCACACAGGACCTTAAGATAGTACAAACATGGAGTGAAAAGCAGAGCAATGCCTACAAAACACACACACGCATGTACACGCATGTGCGCGCACGCGCGCGCACACACACACACGGTGTGAACAGAACGCGAGGTTAGGTCAGGAATGCAGCTGAACCTGACTGAATAGACTCATCTACACTTGGTTTCTAAGGATTTGTATATGCATTCAGTTGAACCCTGGGGACCTGAACACTTAGGTGAGATGGAGAAAATAGACCAGCCCAGCTTCAGAGCAACTCCCCAGAGACTGTAGCACTAAAGACAGACTGTCAAACCGTTTCTCCTCTGTTAAAGTAAAAACGTAATTTCAGATTATTCGTTTTATTGTACGCCTCTCAATAATCCAGAGTGCCCCTTCGGTGCGTTTGATTTAAAGAGAATCCCGATGTGGGGGGTCGGCAAAACGTCCGATGTTAAAGCGCTGAGCTTCGCGGCAACTTGTTTGGAAACTCTCAGCTTGAACTTGGTTTATTTTGGGCGGTCTGGCGAAGCGTGTTTTAGTATGACTCACAAGGACATTAACACAGCAGATTAATAACGTGTCCATGGTAATAACTAATGCCACCTCGCGTCCTGCTCCAACACACACACACACACACACACACACACACACACACACTCCATTATCACCAAAAAAGAGGCCCAGCTAATTCACAGCCGCGTAGCACGAGTAAATTACCTCGTCTGCGACCTGCGAAGGCCCACTTTGTCAAAACGTGACACCCCATTGGTGAGTCACCAGTGGGGTAATTAGACATGCGGAGCCGTGAAAGCGACGGTGCCGATACTCAGTGTCACAGAGTGGAGACAGAGCCGTCACGCGGGCCAGTTTCAGGCGCGAGACTCCGATTTCCCATGACTTTCGAGGCAACTGTGAACCAGCTTGTATGAAGAGAGAGAGAGAGAGTGGAGGAGCAGAGCTATCTTGAGGTTCTCTCACAAAAGGTTACACCGCAATATTCCATTTTAGGATAACGTCGAGGTTTGAAAGGAGTCATTCCGGAATGTTCTACTACATCACGGTGAATCGAAAGGAGAGGCTGAAAGCTTAAAAAAGTAAATAAAATAAACCGAGACACACCACACACAAGACGCCGTGATGGGCTGACAGTTTACATTCATTTTTTGCTTGTTCACCGTCTTTATTTAAAATGAGCCTGTACCTCACTTTGGTTTGTCTGACAACAATCAACCCCTGCATGAAAAAAACCTCCACAGAGACCGAGAAAGTCCTCCTTCCATGTTGAACTGCACGCCTAGTTCACGTCCAACCACGTAGAGCCGACTCCACAGAGGAGCCGTAAATCCATCGCGTCTCCCTGAACGACGTAAACAGGAGACGCGAAATCAGGCTGGGAGAACGCTTTGTTATTACTGTAGTGAGGAATTTTTGCCCTCCTTGGGGGACCTTGACAAAAAGAAAAAAAGAAAAAAAGAAAAAAAAAAGAAGGAGAAACCTTCTTGCGGAGGAGGGAGGTCCGTCAGCTGATCCATCAGCCAAATGTCTGGGATGCCACCCCCCCCCCCCCCCCCCCCCCCCCGGGGGAACGGATGACTGTGGGTTTGTGGGAGGCACAGGGATTGAAATAATGTCTTTCTTCAGAGAAGCGTATGCCAAATTGTAATTTAGGCCAGTCTGGTCAAATGTCATGAAAGAGGGAGGGAGTAAAAAATAATATCTCTGACCCTATCCAAACACACTTAATAAGATATGACAGTTATTAGCTGCTTCTCTCATATTTAAAGCTCTTGAACTAGTTTTCATCCAAGTCCCTCTTACAAGCAGAAGAGTCGTGTGTGTAAGGGTCTTTGCGATGACATCTCTCACGACACGACACGCTCTGCCGATGAAGTGACTCCACCGCAGAAACTACGAGTCACGAAAAAGTCAGCACCAGTCGAAATTTGTACTTCCTTTTCGCGAATATGACTGTGGTTTATGAGAGGCTGTTTTTAAAAGTCAGCTTTACATAGGAAAGTAACTCACCTTGAACGTGCGCGCGTGCACACACACACACACACACACACATACACACACACACACACACAAATCAGAAACCTAAGTTAGTGAGAAAACAGACCCAAGACGTCGCTGTGGTAATGGGTAATGTTGAGAGCCAGAAAACAGGGGGGGGGGGGGAAATGAGAAAAGAAAAAAAGGTCTCAGATCACATCCTGTCCAGAAAAGAGAGGAGAAACAGAAATAAAGTAATAAAGTACTGCAGGATATGGGGAGGACGAGGTAATGTTTATAAATAATTTACAAAGGTTGCGGTGTCAAGAACTGGTGATGAGAAAAGCTAGCAGTACTTGTGGATCGACCTTTCCAAACCCCCCCCCCCCCCCCCCCCCCCCCCGGCGGGGAGAGCTGAGAGAACAGAGAAGGAAAAAAGAAAAAAAGAAAAAAAAAAAAAAAAAAAGAGGAGAAAATGAAATGGTATGATAAAAATTGATTCTTAAAAGTGACAGAGAAACGAACGTAAATCTCCGTGATGTACTGCGTGGGACGGTTTTACAGCTTTGCGTTACTCAGATCTAATCTGAGGCATCTATGACGTTACGGACTAATGAACCAGGTCGTATTTCTCTCTGGCAGGTGTCACTGCACGACAGAAACATCTGCAGAAACATCCGAGTGAAGCAGTGTCAGCACGCACGTTCTACCTCAGCGAGATTCTCCACAGAACAACCACACGTCGGGCTAAGATCTCCCCCAAACTTTCGCCCACACGCACACGGGCCCCAAGGCGTCTCTTTGCGTTCACATAAAGGTGACGGGAAGCCCTGCCCTCCCCTCATTCAAAAACACAAAAGTGTCTCTCAGAAGAGATGGATCTTGCAGCTCTAAATCTGACTTGACTCACTTCTCGGGAAAGCGAGCACACATACCTATTCTGTGGTGTTCTGAGAGATTTTTAAAAACAGTATTTTTTGTTTGGAATTGGAACTTGACTGAAGTTCTGTACCAAAGATGAAGAAAAGAGGGCTTTCTTCACAGATACCACTACACCCTCTAAACAGAAGGTGCTAAACGTCACCAAAAGAAAAAAAAAATCAGTTTCCAGCACTCTCAGGCGTGGAAGCAGCCTGTCGTTGAATCTTTGATTTTACAAAACAAAAAAAAAACCCATAAAACAAAGCCTCTTCTGGAGCAGTCTTTTGTTTTTAACTGAAACATTCTTTCAACAGCTTTTATGGAGTGTTGAAAAATGCTTGGACAGAGATACTGGCATTAACAGACGTTCATCCAGAGAAAGAGAGAGAAAAAGAGAGAGAGAGAGAGAGAGAGAGAGAGAGTCTCTGCATGGAAAAAATATGCTTAGAGCCTAAAACATTCTGCTCTCTCTCTCTCTCCAAACAGTCCAGTGGAGCAGAAGGGAAATAAAAAAAAAAAAAAAAAAAAACCCGAAAAGCACGAGGATTCCCCTAAATCTCCTTTTCTTTCCCAAAACCCGCCAGCGGTGTCACTTCCTGCCCCTCTCCCTTTTAAC
>NC_044509.1:5352446-5384946 GCF_902362185.1 Chanos chanos | reverse complement strand
CAAACAACTGGAAAGATACAAGTGTCTTTCAGTAACTGATTCACATTTGAGACACCCGATTCCCTTACAAAAAAAAAAAATCCCTCTCCTCGCCTTTGGCTTTGGTGTGTTTTATATTCTGGGATGTTTTTCTTCCACCGCACTGCTCAGTGGGCGTTTTGGAGGAAATGCTGTGTCACACACAGAGTCGGTAAGCCCTTAATAAAAAAGAATTCCAGGACTACTGCGTAGGTAGAACAGGGGTGTTGGACATGTCTCCCAAAGCCCCAGGTCAAGTCACGGTGAAGAGAGAGAGAGGGAGAGAGAGAGAGAGAGAGAGAGAGAAAGTTCAGAGAGATGGGGTCAGTTCTGAGCTGCTTACTCAGAGGGTACGGCAGGCCGAGCATTCAGTTGTCTGGACACCGTCCTCCTCTCTTCCAGAACGTTCCAAAAACAGCTGGGAAAAGCAGCCTTGGAGTCTTTGATTCGTTGGCGTTTAAGCGAACAGATTTGCCAAAGAAAAACGAAAAAAAAAAACCCAAGTGTGAATTCACACAGGAGTGTGAAAGAGAGTCTGGAGTCATGACGTTTTTCTGGAATGAGCTAAAGTGATTCAGACTTAAGTGAAGTCAACAGTAGGGCAGATGTGATAACTAACCATTTGATGATAACAGAGAGATACGCTGAACCCTCCAGACCAGAGACAGAGCCTCCAGAGAGGCTCCGAGCCTGTTGTGAGAAACTGTTGTCATGACGTCGGGAAAATAATGGCTAATCCTTAGGTCCTGTCAAGAGCGTGCTCACCCCTTAATGAGGGTTAAGCATGTCTACATTTAGAGATAAACCAGCGACACACCTGGAGAGGAGTCCAAAACCCAGGCCGCTCTCAATGAAGACGTAACCTCAGGGGAAAAAATCACTAGGATAAAAAGTCAGACTTAAAGACTTTCGTTCAACTGGCAATCCCAAACACACACACACACACACACACACACACACACACCCCCCGTTCTGACTGGCTGTATTCACGTTGCTACATGAACCACATCCGACAAAAGTGCAAACTCACCTCCGTCTTAAAATGACTCAAACAGACAGACTGATGAGAGCATGCAAACAGCTATAAAGATGGGCACAGGAAGACTGTGGCGTTTATGAGGGGACGTGATGGCAGTGAATCAACTTTAAATGACTGTTTAGATCAGGAAGAGGGATTGGCTCCCATGTCATACCTGGAAAACTTTTCGGCCACTCGGGGAGGAGAAACAGGTAACGGAACGGCGATCCACGAGATCCAGCGCTGGCAAGGTGCAAGACCCAAAAACAAAACTCAACCTGAGAGAGAGAGAGAGAGAGAGTGTCATTTTCCACCTAACTTTGTAACCAACCACCCCTCAAGAGAGGTTATGCAATTCCTAGAGAGCTTCTAATTTGGTTAATTGTTTCTCAGCTGAAAATGTCCTAATCTGGTACGTGGAAGAGAGAGACACATGGCATGTAAAGGATGATAAGAACATTCCCTTCGGACCTCATGATCCAATAACAGCACCCCCTGGTAAACAGGAAGTACCTGACCAGCCCATGAGGTGCTGCTGCGTCGCCATGGTAACAAGGGATGACATCAACGCACTCAAAAACCGCAGCAGCTTCCCGAACGAAGCACCTACTAGGGTCTTGGCTGACATGGAAATGCCATTAACCAAACTCAGTCAAGGTTCCAGACAGAAATTACTGTTGAAGTATTTTCCAGTTGTAATTACTCTGTGATAATTGTGGCGTCCTTTTAAGAGTCGTGACTAATTTCCACAACAACTTCCACCTATGTCAAAAGCCACAAGAGCCGAAATGCGAAGCTAATAAAAGCCTTAAACGACAGACAAGCCCTGCCTACAACAGCGACCATTTCAGAGGAGAAGACACACAACAGGACCACAAGACAGAATTACCGTACTTTCCGGACTATAAGCCGCTACTTTTTTCCCACGCTTTGAACCTCGCGGCTTAAACAATGAAGCGGCTAATTTATGGATTTTTCCCGGTTTCACAAGCTTCATGCCGCCAAAAAACTGAGCTCCGTAACATTAGACCAATGAAATTGCCGAACGGGTTATGGTGAACCAATGAAACTCTTTACATTAAATCGAGCGCGCTCCCACTGAATCATTCTGATTAAGGTAGTCATTTTGTCATGTACACGCCCTTATCATGGGAAAGACACGGACAAAATGCATATGATGCAGCTTTCAAGTTGAAGGCGATCGATCTGGCTGCTGGAAAAGGAAATAGAGCTGCTGCACGGGAGTTTGGCCTTAATGAGTCGATGATAAGACGTTGGAAACAGCAGCGTGAGGAACTGACTCAGTGCAAAAAGACAACAAAAGCTTTCAGAGGGAAGAAAAGCAGATGGCACGAACTAGAAAATGAGCTCGAAGACTGGGTCAACGTACAGAGAGAAGACGGCCGAGGTGTTTCAACTGTGCAGATCCGACTGAAAACCAAAACAATCACCACCGCAATGAAGTTTGAGGATTTTAGAGGTGGACCATCGTGGTGTCTCAGATTTATGAGACGTAAAGGCCTGTCCATCAGGGCACGGACGACTCTGTGTCAGCAGCTCCCTCCCGACTACGAGGAAAAAGTTTCAAACTTCCGCAAATTCACTCATGCAAAGATAGCGGAGCATTCCATCGGCCCGCACGACATCATAAATATTCTTGGTAGGCTACTGTTTTGTTACGAGCCGTGTTACAGGCACGGTCTTTCGTTAAAGCCTGTGTAAAGTTCATTTGTTTCAATGTAGGCACCTGCGGCTTATAGACATGTGCGGCGTATTTATGTTCAAAATAAATATTTTTTTAAAATTCAGTGGGTGCGGCTTATATTTAGGTGCGCTTAATAGTCCGGAAATTACGGTAGTCAAAACTGTAAAAGTCATACGAGGGTCAGCGAGAGAGGCTGGAGAACATGACTTTGGCCATGGACGGGATATTTGAGGAATTACGACATCAAGAGCTTGTCCACTGATATTTCTGGCCTCATATGAAACCATCTGCTTTCTTGCTATTTCCTATGCAGACATATGGTATTTAAGGCAGTACAGTTAAACAGAGTGTACAGAATGCAACAGTTTCCAGAGAAGGGAAATATTTAGCTGAGGAGCCAAGAAGATGAGAAAAGAAAAACAAAAACACCATACTCACGCCAGTAGCAGGTCATCTGGTACTAAATGCAGTGAATGTGGGGGAAAAAAATAAAAAAAACAAGTTTTAGAATTGTTATTAAATAATAGTTTGTACTTTCCTAGGAAATTAAGACAAGTCATGATGAAAAAGAAGAAAACATTAAACATCTGGCCCTAATTTCTGTAATCTTTCGGGTACATTTCAACCTTTGCAGTTCCCTTTCCAGTAATTCTGAGTAAATCTCCAGAGGACTACTCTAGTAAAAAGGATACTATAACATAAACACTTAACTTTGACTGGCTGTATTAAAAACAGCTATTAATACAGATGTTTGTCTTCTCTAAAGAAACGGGGAACAGGCTATTGCTATGTGATATGTTGCACTTCGGAGGCTGTGGAAATTTCTAATCTTTATTTTATCATTATTAGCCTTGTTCTTACCCAGCTGTGACGCTGGTCTGTAACGCAGAATTGAGTTCTTAGGGTCATTGTAAAAAAAGAGGAAATCCCAAAGGTACAAAGGAACATGGAGGAGAGACAAGTTATTTAGGTGATTCCCGAAGTAATGACGTTATCAAGGGAAAAATTGTCTGGAGAACGATAAGGAGGCATTTTGAAAATAGAAACGTATAACTATCAAAGCCTTGGAGTTTCACACATTAGCTGTAATTTATCTGATTGTCACAACATTGCCCACATAATCCTTATTGTTTCTAATATTTCTAATTTGATTCTATGCAGCTAATAAGCACGTTAAAGTTTGGCACACCATTGTAACGTTCTTCTGAAATCAAAGCGTTTCCAATCCTTGGTGGGAATCTGTCAGACCCTCGGACGACACATTGGCTGCATATAAAGGCATTGTAGAGCAATATTCAGTCGCTTTTTCCATTAACCTTTTGTGGGGACGTTATAAGACGTCATAAAATTGCAAAACAGAAAACCAGACACAGCTGTTTGCTGGCACTCAAGCGCTGTTCAAACTATCGTTAAGGGAATCGTGAGTCTTAAAGTACAGCCCTGTCAAATCTAACTCCGCTTGCTAGTGAACAGCGCCACCTATCTTCAGTTTATGGAAGTGTACCGTGTGTTATTTTTCGTATCCGTGTCTTCATACTGACTTTGTGCTTTTTCGGAGTAAGTTCTCTGTATGTCCTTCAAAAGCTGCTCAGCCACCGATGGTAAAAACGACGTCATCTGGAAATCCTGAAATTTTAAATAATTGGTCAAAGGTGCAGAGAAATCACGCTATGTTTAATATGTGCTCTTTCATTAAAAAGGTCTTTATGGATAGCGGTTTAATTCATGTCACTTAGAGTAAAATGACTTAGCAAGCAACCACGCTGGATGCACAACATCAGTTAAGCTAGTAACTACTGTCATTGTTAGTTTATTGTATGGAAACTGGACTGTTCGGTTAAAAAAGAAAGTTATCAGACAAAGCACAATGTTCGAATAGGCTTGACAGCCATTGACCTTCGTCCGGTAGGTGTATACAATAATGTCGCTTACCGAACGTTGCTGAAGACGCTGCTGAAACAATTTTAAGATATGCAAAACTCAAGGAATCTCCCTGTGCAAGACTTTCAACAAGACATCACGAAAAGACATCCGCACTGTTTCCCATTTAACATTCCCGCGCAGCGAGTAGCAAGGAACACTTACCAAAACAGGAAGTGGCCGCATGGAATCGTGGTACATGTAGTTGTTCTCTGTAGCCCTCTGTAGTGTTAATAGGCCGTTGAAAGTTCTCGGTAGTTCATGTATTGAGCTATTGGTTGATTTATTTCTAATCTTTCACTTCAGAAATCTGACTCGTTAATACAGAGGAGTACGCTGTAATGTATTCTTCTGTAATATTACGATGATCAACATGTAAAAAAAGTCTTTAATACACAACTACTCGTGAAAGACACTGACTAAAAATCAGCAAGTTACATAAGATGGGCATGGACAAAGCAATAACATTGCAAAACAAGGATAGCATCATATTCTTATCCTCCATATTATTCTTTCCTCTGCATGTACTATTAACACGTTTCTGAGCGTGAAACCAAACACCCATGATGAAAATCCTTTCATAACCTTTACGGAGATACGTCCGTTAAGAAAACGTGTGTAAAACCATCTGTTTTTGCAACCTGCTTGCAATGCGTTATGTCTTTTCCTTCGTCTAGCAAACAGTTTAAGTATGACTGAGTATGAATTTTCAAGGTTTAAATAGTCGTCTACGATTTTTTTTTTTTTCTTAAAGTAGCTGCTAGACTTGCCGAATCTTTGTGGATATAAACATCCTAGATATCTCTGTAGGTTGTGTAAACATTATTTTGTGAGGCTGACAGAGCCTTAACTAAAGGGCTTTATTACACGAAATCCCTCTGTGAAAAAGCGACACATGTGACCTACTTCTTTCGAACTACTGAGAAGGGTGCCCTCTAGTGGTCTCTAACTAGTTCTAACATCATACAGCATGTGATGTGGCTGAGCCGCTCTGCTGTTAAATAACTGTCTACGAAGGACGTTTTACCCTTCCATTATCTAATGTGACAGACTGATATTTGAACTCGTCCGCTGAGACTTCACCTCGGTGATTAGAATGGTCGTTTGTCGGTCTCAAGCTGATGACTGAATTAATTAAGTCTGGTGTATACAGATAAAATGACATCTCGAGAATCAGAGAATGCTTATTGGTGACTCCTTTTAAATGTAGTCCCCTGGTTTGCAAATGCTGCGTGTCAAGCAGCTGAGTCTTATATGATACGTATTCTTAAAGAACACCCATCAGGCTAATGAAGTTCGCAAACTGGCATCTGCAGCTAAAAGTATTTTGTGTTAACTTCGTGGGTTCATGGCAAAAAAAAAGACACATTCTTTAAAAAGGAATCATGAAATCAAATTTATTTTGTTTTTAAAGGGGTGTCTGGATTTACAAGTTGCAAGAAAATAAACTCATCAAAATCAAGTCGTTAAGTTAGTTTCATTCAATAACCCATCTTATTTATTTATTTTTTTTCCAAATAAGAAATTCCTGAAAAGATCACACTACAAACAAAGCTTTCATATATGTGTCTAACAAGTCTGATAAATCAGTTTATATATGACAAAAAAAAAAATTAAATTAAAAAAAAACAACAACAGAGTGTTATCAAAGTGGTGGCAGAGAGTGTTAACAGTTTGGAGTGCAGTTGTATAGAATCATAACACAGCCATGATATAGGGGGATGTGATATAACAGAGGAAATGAAATTCCTGACCAGGAAACCAAAGGGAATCGGACACATCCTGAGGCTGTGGCCAAACTGGTTTTAATGGGTCACTCCCCTCCCTTCCCTGCTTCCTTCCCTCCTACTTTAAAACCGAGAGCTAAGAGGAAACACACAAGGAGACTGAGTAAAGAGTGAACCGTGGAATATGTTTTAAGCCTATTTCATTCTGTTGTTGTTGTTTTGGGTTTTTTTTTTTGTTTTTTTTTTGTTTTTTTGTGACGCTTGAGTAATGTTGAAGTTTACAGAGGAACTTTATAGAAGACAAGGACACAGATTATTATTGAAAGTACGTTCAGGGAGATGGGGGGGGGGGCGGGGTGGGGGGCAAAACAGAACAAAAAAACCACAGAAAACCAATTCTGAACCTGACTGCTAAGAAAACGATGGAAAGGAACAAGATGGTGGCTTGGAACAGACGACAGTTAAAAACAAAAAAAAATTCACAGGAGGCCTGCATAGCTGTCTGATCAGGCATCTTTCTGATGCATGGGTTTCCTTAATAAACGCCTCCTTTTAGGAAAACGGTAAAGTTTTACCTTTCAAACAAACAAACAAACAAACAAAGAGTCAGTTACAACCTGTAAACACTTCCTGCCCAGGATTTTCCAGGTTTTGCGCCAAAGCTTGCATGGCCGTCACTAAACAAATTTCATTCAAGGCACTGAATTTCCATTTGGTTTTCTGCCCAGAACGTTTCAGCTGGGCAATATGTGCAGCTCCAAAAAAAAAAAAAAAAAAAAAAAATCAGATCATATCCTGACGATAACATTGCATTTATAGCTTGACAGTTCATGAATATGTGTCTTATCTTCATTTGTATTCTTCTTCTAAACCCCCCCCCCGCGATTATCCGCATGTAATCGTCCACACACTCATCCCTCGTCTTTAGCTACCGTTCTTCCTGCACCGCAAAAAAAACAAAAAAAAAAACAAAACAAAAAAACGCGACATCCTCCTAGTCTCCCCGCCCCCTGCCCCGCCCACAAACGCTAACGCCGGTCCAGTCCCGCCCAGTCAGACAGGGAAGCCTGTTTGAAACCAAAGCAGTACGTGAAGAGGAAGGGAGAGTGGATGAACCACAGCGACATAACTCTACTCTCTGAACACCATTCTCCATCTCCTCACTATCTGCTATCTGCACCCCAAATAAGCCTCCTAAATATCATTTTTCCCCCCTTTAATATGAAGCTCCGTACACTTATTTTACATCAGAGTGCAATGCTCAAGGCTGCAATAGCTTGGAGGGGGTCATCCTGTACTGGTATCTGGATCTCTTATATATGATTTATTGGGAAACTATGCTACATGTCAAACTTTTCTGTTTTTTTTTGTTTTGTTTTGTTTTTGTTTTTTTTTTAAGTTTTTCCCCTTGTTTGTCAGTCGTTACTGATCACAGTGTCTGACAATCTTTGGTCTACCCACCCTAAAACACTGCAAAACGTCTCAAACCACATCAGAAAGCCTTCATCACAGTACAACAAAAAAGAGCCTGTCGTGTCGATTCAGGTATTTTCAGTTTCAAGTTGTTTTTTTTTTTTTTTTTTTCCTTTAAAACTCACAGTTTCATCTTCAATTTTGAGAGAAATCTAGAAGAGCACAGATATATATATATATATATATATATATATATATATATTAATAATATCATCTTTTTCCAAACCCTGAGTCGAGAGAGGAACCCTCTAAACGGAGACTAAACATAAGACTTTAATATATAACTGTTCAAAAATGTACAATTCTATGAATAATAAAAAGATTATCAGGATATGTTTGCATGTTAACTGCCAGCTGATCTCTGCAACACAACGATCCCCACATAAAACTCTCTACTGAACATCGGCTAGGGTGAAGAAGAAACTGTCTGTAGCGAAAGGGTGTAAACTAAGTTAGCAAAAGTCAAAAAGGTTAAAAAAAAAAAAAGTGTCTTATTTGCCTTTTTATGTATTTTCTCGTTCTGCCTGTCTTCTCGTTCTGCCTGTCTGCTCGTCTGTGGTCTTATAAACTCGACCGCTGTGTCCTCCTCACTTTGTCTCTGAAACCCTATGGAAAGTGACAGAATAAGCTTTGTCTGGGAAAAGAGAAATCCCAGACAAGCAGTGAGCATGCTGCAGTCTCTGATTTATGAGACTATTCAAATGTTTCATGTTTCACTTAAAGAATAAAACCGCACGCACGCACATGCAGTCCCTCTGAGATGTGATAAAACAAGGTGAACAATCGCTTTGTGAAAACTAGGAGAAAAAAAAAAAAACAAAGAGAGATGTTTCTAGAAGTCGTGTCTCTTTTAAGTCAAACAGAATGAACTGAGTGTTCAGATTGAGAGTGAACTCAATGAGATGAACAAACCATTAACAGAGAGAGAGAGAGAGAGAGAGAGAGAGAGAGAGCGCATAAAGACTACAGAATAATATGGGGAAAATAACTACAGACACTGGACAAATCGCATCCAATATTGAAACCAGCTAAACCACTCAATCAGTCAAAAAAAAAAGAGAGAGTTGTTCCACTGATGAGGAAACAAACAAGCAGTGCTTTCCCAGAACAGACATATGGCAAAAGACACCAACCAATTTTCAATAGTCAAAACAGAAATAAGAAAACGGATGAGTCACGGCTCCAACAAGAAAGAGACCTCCACTGCTGAGAGGAAGAGAGGGAGAGAGAGAAAGAGAGGGAGAGAGGGAGAGAAAGAAAGAGAGAGAGAGAGAGAGAGAGAGAGAGAGAGAGGAAGAGAGCGAGAGAGAGAAAGAGAGGGAGAGAGAGAGAGAGAGAGAGAGAGAGACTTGCCACCCACTCACACACAATAACCCAACCCAAACCACACAGACTACTGATTCAGCCAAAAGGAGATATGCAACAAAAGAAACTGACCAATGACTGGCATACTGTCAGCTCTAAAATCTATTTGGATTGGACACAGCAGTGTTCTGAACTCTCAGCGCCATGACAACGCTGCTGACAGAGAAATGCACAGAGGAGGTCTGTGCATAGAATAAACAACAAATCTTCTCTCCCCCCCCCCCCCCGTTGGGCGAACACCCAAACACATACAAACATACGCGCAAGCTGAATTCACTTCACCTTAAAAAATATCAAACAGGAATATATTCATATGTGTATATATATATATATATATATACATAAATTTATGTCTCTTAAGGAATAATTTAGATAGATATTTATAAAACATAATGAGCTTTTGGTAGGAGCTACTGAAAGCTGTCATCAAAGCCATCACAAATAAGTTTGATGTGTTTTTTGTTTTTTTTGTACTGAGTTAAAATGTGTTTTCAGTGACACTTTGTGCTAAGAACTCTAGCACAAATGAACCTAAATGAGTTCCATTTTCAAGCTGCATCTGGCAAAAACTTCCGATAAACCCCTTCTGACTTCATCATCATCATCATCATCATCATCTTCATCATCACACCATAGCTGATCACTGGACGACAATAAGCATTTACACTACTGCTACTTTTTTTTTTTTTTCCAACAAAAAGGAGAAAAAAAAAATTACATTATATATTAGCGACTCTATGAATAAGAAATATCAGAGGTATAAGTGAGTGAGAGACCTCATAAAAAGATGTGTTTTCACTGCGTGATTAGAAGCTCAGTCTACCACAGCATTGCCTACAGCCTTGACGCATCTGAGATCCTCAGGAACGATGCGTTCCTTAAAGTACTGAAAAATCATACGGCTACGCCAAAACACCACACCTTCCTGAAGCCAGTCAAACGGACGCTAAACACAAGCGTTTTTCTTTTTATATATATAAAAAAAAAAAAACACGTTTTTCTTCCAATGTACTGAAGTGCGCAGGGCGCCATGCAGACCCTCTGTCTTTCTGCTCTTTTAGCATGCTATGGTCCATCATCCACACACACACACACACACACACACACACATATTCATTTATGCTTTTTTCTTTTTCTAATGCCCTGAATCACACCCAGATGTTATTGCTTAATTGGTGCCTTGGAAATGCCTGTGGGGTAATGAGTAACCTACAAAAACAAACAAAAAAAAAAACGACAGCCTTGACACAGCACCCCACCAGCCCTCTGAGAATGTTCTAGAATATCTCCATTTGTGCCCATATCCCCCCTCCCACCCCCAGAAGCTCACTGAAGAAGTCCTGCGAGCGCAACAGATATAAGCGCCGAAAACTCTCTGTCGCCATCCAGTGGCTAGGAGGTCTCACAGCTTTATAAAATCCCTCTGAGCAGGGATGGAGAACATTATCCTTCACATACACACAGGTGTGTAGGCGCTCTCTCTCTCTCTCTGCTTGACTTTCAGAGCTTAAATGAGGTGTGTAAACAGTCACATGAAGCGGGCAGTATGCTCATACACACACACAGAAAACTCGGCTACGCTGAAAACAAGAAGGAACCGTGGGGACAGCTGTCATGGTAACCGCCCACAGGTTTCTATGGTCGGCGTAGACGGGTAATTTTGAGGTTTAAACGGGCAGAGAAAACCAACCTCATTATTCATTACTGGAGTTACATTTTATGGGTTTATGAAATGATGCTGGTGCGGAATGACCTGAACATGTGTTTTTATGGTCTACTGGTGTAAACTTATTTGTGCTGTTTTTTAAGACTTACACATGTATGGTAGTCAGAACATGACTCCCTCCAAAAAACAAACAAACAAACAAACACAAACAAACAGACAAAAAAACCTTAAACGGAAAAATACGGGTATGAAATGATGTGTAGAAGAGCACTAGTGTAACAGCTTCATCTGTGTGTGTTCGAGTGTGTGTGAGTGTGTGTGTGTGTGTGTGAGTGTGTGTGTGAGTATGTGTGTGAGTATGTGTGTGAGTGTGTGTGTATGTGTGAGTGTGTGTGAGTGTGTGTGTCAGTGTGTGTCAGTGTGTGTCAGTGTGTGTGTGTGAGTGTGTGTGTGTGAGTGTGTGTGTGTGTGTATGTGTGTGTGTGTGAGTGTGTGTGTGAGTGTGTGTGCGAGTATGTGTGTGAGTATGTGTGTGAGTGTGTGTGTATGTGTGAGTGTCTGTGAGTGTGTGTGTCAGTGTGTGTCAGTGTGTGTGTGTGAGTGTGTGTGTGTGAGTGTGTGTGTGTGAGTTGAGGAGCAGCTCTAGTAATCAGTTCAGTAGTGTGCGAGGTCTTGTGATGGTGATGGTAACTGTAATTAGAGCAGTAGTAACAACAGCACCAGCTGCACTCTGGTAATAGTCATAGGGTTTGTAGTGTTAAGTGGTGAAGTGAGTAGTTTTCACAGTGAGATTCCATCCTCACTTCAGTCATCCTTGTCTCCGTCGGCAACGGGCGCTTCCGAGGGCGAGGGCAAGGGCGAGTCCTGAACCTTAACGCCACGTTGGCGCTTGTAGAGGCGGTAGCCCTTACGGCAGAGCAGGACGAACCAGTAGACCTGCGGTGCCAAGATGCAGAGGATGCCCAGGTTGGCAGAGAGAGTCAAATGGAAGGGCACCCGGTAGAGAGGGATGCTGTAGTGAGATCCGTACACCCAGTACATGTAAGGGAAAAGAAGGATCCGGCAGAGGAAGAAACTCAACAGGACCAGGCCTCCGTTCACCTTGTGCAACAAGCAGTCCTGTAAACCCAGCTGAGGATGGAGGGAAGAACAGGGGAGGGGGTGGGGGGCAGAGAGGAGGAGAGAAAGAGAGGGGGAGAGGTGAAACATAAGATTACTAAAAACTCGATAAACTAATTGCAGAACGTCTCTGTGTTCTTAAAACAAACGTCTGAAAGTTCAAGGTCCAATTAAAAGGTCGAATTTTCTAACGCAGTGTTTGGGAAGCTTTCATTTGATTCATTGGTGTTTTTTTTCCTTTCACGTCCACCAGGGGGCAGCGTAAATACAAACGAGCTTTACTGCACTGAATGACCGAGAACAATTTGACTTTCTCACAATGAATGAGTTTGTGCCCAGAGTCAGCAGAGAGAGAGAGAAAAAGCCAGAGAGAGGGAGAGAGAAAGAGAGAGAGAGAGAGAGAGAAAAAAAAAGAAAGAAACTGGGGGAACAGCAATGAAGAGAAAGCAGAGAACTAGAGAGAGAAAGAGAGTTTTCTCTGAGTGAACTGGTGAAAGAGAGTCCTTAGAAAAGAAAGCAAGAGAAAGAACTGTTGACAAGCTCTGTCTCTGAGGCTAGCAGAGATAGCAATCTGCATGACAGCTGAGTAGAACATTCACTCCACAGTGTGCATATGTGCATGCATCCGGAAGCGTTTGTGTGTGTGTGTGTGTGTGTGTGTGTGTGATCAGCAAGTTATGCAATTACAGTTAATAGATTTAAAACATCTAACAGCCGTCAGTAGTATCAAATGGTTTGAACCATATAAGCAAAAAGATGAATTTACTAGTTAGAAATCAGTGAGTGTGTGTATGCGTGTGTGTGTGTGTGTGTGTGAGAGAGTGTTTTTGTGTGTGTGTGTGCATGAGTAGGTGTATGTGTGAGTGTCAGTGTGTGTGCATGTGTGTGTGTGCAAGAGTTTGTGTGTGTGTGTGTGTGTGTGTGTGTGTGTGCGTACGTGTGTGTGTGCATGTGCGTGTGCGTGTGCGTGCGTGCGTGTGTGTGCACGTGTGTGTGCGCGGTACCTGGATGAGGATTTTGCCCAGTGAGACAAAAGGAGTGCTGAGTTCTGTGAGGAAGAGGCAGCCGATGAAGTAATCACCCTGATCCTGCCTGAAGAACTGACACAAACACAGGACAGAGAAATACAGTCAGCAAGCATACAGTCAGCAAGCACAGAAACACACACACACACACACACACATAAACAAACACAGATAAACAAACACATAAACAAACACACAAACACACCGAAACACCGGACATACACACAACACGTGCACGCGCACACACATGCACGCACACACACAGAAACACAGACACAGGACATATATAGAACATGTGTGCGCGAGCGCACACACACACACACACACAAACCAACAAACAAACACACACACACACACACACACAGAATTGGGTCTAACTTGAAAGCAGATTATGATGTGACTGTCAGTCCTCATTATGCTGACTCATAATGTCCCCAGCCACTGTTGTGTTAACTGTCGTCAGGAACATTATGACAACTGACAACAAACAACACAAGCTTTTCCATCTGACATTTAGACTGTCAGTTAAAACCAGACAAAATGGCAAGAGAGACATAAACAAACACACACACACACACTGATTCTGACCTACACAACATACGCTGCAGGTTATAATAAACACAAAAGCATCAGTCCCCAGTACTGACAGAGAGCACACAGACCTGATGTGAGTCATGACTGTGAAACTTTATAAAATGGTATGGCAGGTATAAGCCATACACATTAAGTCACAGCCCCCATCGACCCTGGCCTGAACGGACCGCGTTCAGACAGTGCTCAGGGCGCGTTCAGCGCTGATGAATTAAAGAAGAGCCGGGGCAGCCAGAGCAGTCACCTGAACACTACCCAAAAAAAAAAAACCCCTGCACTTAGCCTGCATGTAACTCTATCTACCTCAATGAAACACAATGGAGTGCATGCGTGTGTGTGTGTGTGTGTGTGTGTGTGTTCTCCCAGTCTGTGAGAAATCCCGTGAGATGCTGATGTGTGTCTGTGTGCATTCATAGATGTCACGAATGGAATATTCCCGAACCAGCTGTTATATTTCCAGAAAAAAGTCATTGTAGTTCATGCATTTATTCTCTTGACTTTGTGAAGGGAAGTAAAAACATGTTTCATGAGACATGCAGACACATGCTTTCCTCTCCTGGATGTGTTTCAGCAGGCACAAGTATGAAGATATTACTCCCTAATTATTCTGGAAAGATTACATAAGGCAGCAGTAGATTTAAAGTTCATCTTCTACAGATACCATGGGAGTTTAGTGCAGCCTAACACTGCACCTCAATCCATCAGGGTTATGTGTGTCTGTGTGTGTGTGTTACTCTCTTTATTTCTCAAATGTTTACTACATAAAAACACTAGCATATGATCTGAATGTTTACTGTAAGCACTGCTAAGCCCAGAAGTATGGCTGCTTGCAGTGAACACAGGGCTAAGAGTGTGTGTGTGTGTGTGTATTTTTGAGTGTGTACATATAAACATACACACATATAATATGTGTAGACACATATTTACACATAAAAACACAGCGATGAACGAAGTTTCTGTTTGAAGAGGATATGTTTGCGGTTTTGTGTTTAAGGTTACAGTGTGTGGTGTGTGTGTGTGTGTGTGTGTGTGTGTGGGAGAGAGAGGCATACACAAAAGGGAGCTGTTGAGATGAGTCGGTGTAGGAATAGCAGCTGTGTGTGAATAATGGAAGCAACGGTAAAATGATATCACATCACCACTGACGACACCACAGAACTTCCAACCAAAAGACCAGGTTTCAATAGCACCTGTCTGTCCCTAATAGGAACATTAAACCCTCTGTGTGTGTGTCTGTGTGTGTGTGTGTGTGTGTCTTTCAGTAGTGGCACTGTATCATAGCTATTAGGGTAATCATTTTTCATGGTCCAGGTATGTACCAAGTTACAAACAGATACATCTCTCTCCCTCTATTCTGTTCTCTCTATTACTCGCTATTCACCCCCTCCCTCCACCTCAGACACCTCACTCAGACAACGTTCTCTTTCTTCCACCTTTCCCATTCTCTCTCTCTCTCTCTGTCTCTCTCTGTCTCTCTCTCTCTGTGTCTCTCTCTGTCTCTCTCTGTCTCTCTCTCTGTCTCTCTCTCTGTCTGTCTCTCTGTCTGTCTCTCTGTCTGTCTGTCTCTCTCTCTGTCTCTCTCTCTCTCTCTCTGTCTCTCTCTCTCTGTGTCTCTCTCTCTGTGTCTCTCTCTCTGTGTCTCTCTCTCTCTCTCTGTCTCTCTCTCTGTCTCTCTCTCTGTCTCTCTCTCTGTCTCTCTCTCTGTCTGTCTCTCTCTCTCTCACCAGCGTGATGGGCAGGAGGATGGTCAGCAGGGCGATGTGATGCATGACGAGCAAAAACTCTCGCCTGACGAACGAAGTGACGGTCCGCAGGGAGTGACCTTTGTAGTCCTCGTGACCTTTCACCCTGAAGCGGTAATAGTGGCTGAGATACATGGCGTAGATGTCGTACGACATGTAAGGAGACCCGTACCAAATCACAAAATGGGTGGCC
Source organism: Chanos chanos (assembly GCF_902362185.1). NCBI lineage: Eukaryota > Metazoa > Chordata > Actinopteri > Gonorynchiformes > Chanidae > Chanos > Chanos chanos. Next base: position 5,369,384 of record NC_044509.1, on the reverse strand, counting down.
AGCCAGTGTCTGAAAGAGGGGGGGGGGGGGGGGGGTGGGGGGGGGGGGAGAGAGAGAGAGAGAACTTTGTGTTAATGAGAGGTCGGTAAAGGACCTTGAGTCGGCGACGAATTAAAACAGCATCACGTTCGTCCTCACATCCACTCGTTTCTTACTTTTCTTTCATTCACGGCAACATGATGTACACACACACACACACACACACACACACACACATACACACACTCTTTCAAGTGTTAATAAATGACTCGCACAAAAAGAATGCAAAAAAAAAAAAAAGAATGCAAGTCACGTTCATGGCATACACTAATACAACCCGATTGCTCAAATAAATAATGTGAACTTTTGGCCTTGTGTGTGTGTGTGTGTGTGTGTCTGCAGCATTTGCACGAGGAGTTTGCACTCATATGACCTTTTCTGGAACTACATTAAGTGAGGTTCTGAAGAGTAAAATTATGATAAATCTTTACTACGGAGTTGAACTGTTATTTTTACAACTCCTTCTACATTATCATCAACAACTCCATGAGTTCTCCAGACTGAAATACAGATCATTTGAATTAACCGGGGAGGGGGGTGGGTGACATACACGCATATTTAATTTCCATACATTTCCACAAATTTCCATACATTTACCCCCCTGTATATACAAACACACACACACACACACACACACACAGGTCATATGAGCAATTTTATCTCTCAAATACTATCAGTCACAGAAATACAAACAAATAGCTTAGCTTGGTGAAGAGGCTCTTTGTGCTCACTGTTCATGACTGTGGTTGCTTATGCGCTTCAGCCTAGACTTAAGCCTTCAGGGGATTACAGGGGCTGCTGGGAATTTTCTGTGTGGTTGCCTGGCAAGTGCCTCTTGTGGATTACTCTCCATTACACAACTCTGCTAACACACACACACACACACACACATACAAACACCTCATCCTGCCCTGCCAGCCTAACAGGTGGTGAACCATAGCCCAGATTTTGATCCAGAAGTCCAGCAGAGAACAGCTGGTACACAGGGGTTTGGGCCTCACCACAGAGAGAGAGAGAGAGAGTGCGTCCTTGGGAAGGGGGTTGGAGAGCTTGGGAGAGTTAACAGATGTGGTGTGGGCGTGAATGGTGGATGGTAAGCAAAGTTACACCGAGGCCAAACGGGAAAAACCATCGTAGACAGAGAACAGAACCAAGGACACTCGCAGGTAGAGAGTCAAATTACACAAAACAATGAGAATAACCCCAGAGGAGTTGAGAGATTCTGATTGGTTGGAGGCAGCCGGTTTTGACTGTGACATCACAATGTGGGAATATCACTAGCAGATGGAGGCAGTGATTGGGTTGGCCCGTATGGTATAAGCAAATGAACAGAGATCCAGGGGGCAAGGTATCATTATAAGACCGGTTCTCATACCTGTCTGTTATAACATTCTCTCTGCATGAAGACACCACGATGACTCCAACAGTGGTGGCCATGAGGGCATGAATGGTGGACACAAGCCTGAGAGAGAGAGAGAGAGAGAGAGAGAGAGAGAGAGAGAGAGAGAGAGAGAGAGAAAAAAAAAACACACTAAATTGTCATTTTCTTTCAAGCTTGATATTCTGCAGATGAACCTGAAGATAATAGATACTGAAGATAACAGATGTGAGATACTGAAGATAACACTGAACTTCAAAGAATTCGACCGACTGAATTTCACAAAGCCACCGTTCATCTGTGTTTTAACTGATCAGTGCCAGATGGTATTTTGATTTGACATGTTTTTTTGTTATATAAAACACCAAACACAGAAACACTTCACTAAGAGAATATAGATTCCTGTCTAAGGCAGCAGTCCAGTCGTGTCAGCTTCAGGGCTGTGTCACACAAAAACACACGCTTTAATTAAAACAATGAGAGTCCAAACCTTAGAGTGTGTGTGTGTGTGTGTGTGTGTGCGCGTGAGTTAATGGGGTTAAATGAAGAGGTCACTGAAGCCTGAATACCACGCTTCCCTCAGGCTCCTGTTTAAGATGCAACGACCATTAGCGCTACATCAGAAACCGGGCTTAGCTTTACCCAGCCACCGCAAGCTTTTCCCATTGTACAGAGGCAGGCCCTCAGACAGCTTTGACATACGAACAAGCCATTCCTGACGGCATATCTCACTGTGAGGACTGTTGGCTCCAAGCCTACAGAGGCACTATAATATGAATCCCGACAATCAAATGACTAGCATTGACCAACACTGTTATAATCCGTGGATTTCAACCAAGACGCAGTTACGTCTGTTCTAACCGGACAGAACATGGCTGAATGATTTAGTGCTGAGAGAATTTGACGTCGACGGTTTCGTTTTGCGCGGCATCCTAGCGTGTTGGGTGCTACCACGATACAACAGAAGGAGGAACAGAGTCGGGTCTGAAGCAGAGTCGAAGGTTCAGCCTGTGCCTTTAAAACTGGTGGAGTTGCTGAGAAAGTCTGTATTCTAACTGGGTTGACGCTGCTTCGTCATGACAACAGCAGTCATGTGACCCCCCCCCCCCCCGGTCCTACCAGCTCACGCTTGAGTTGACCACTGAATCAGCAACCCGTTCAAAACACACACACATACACACACACACACAGACACACACACGCACCCTCTCTCTCTTTCTCTTTCTCTCATGCATTGCCTCCCCGTAACCCCCCAGTCCTATGCGCCCCACAGCCCAAACTCTGTCACAAGACCCAGATTTGACACAATCCTCTCTTTGTGTTCTCTCTTCTTTTACAGTGAGCACAGAGAGGGGAAGAGGAACAGAGAGAGAGAGAGAGAGAGAGAGAGAGAGAGAGGGAGAGAGAGAGAGAGCAGGAGAGAGAGAGAGAGAGAGAGAGAGAGAGAGAGAGAGAGAGAGAGCAGGAAAAGGTTGCCTTTGTGTTGTGTTTTTTTGTTTTCTGTATACCTCACTCTCTTTCGTCAGTCCCTAATAGGAGCGGAGGAGGACAATGACCGTGGCATTTCTGTTTTAGGGTCAGAATCTGTATTTCGCTCTTTCATTCATTATTAACTGGAGCTGAGAGCAGTTTGGTAGCCTGGTATTTCTCAGGCACACTGTGATTCCATGGCCTCGGTTTAATGGACTGTATTACTAAAGGCAGAGCTCAAACCACTCTACCATATTACTCATTCAGACAGAGAGAGAGAGACAGAGAGAGAGAGAGAGAGAGAGAGAGAGAAGAGATGGAGGAGATGGAAAATAACAAAGCAGAGCCACATTAGGCAGGGTTATTCAGGCAGACCTCTCGAAATGCCTCACTCTTGCTTGCACACTCCCTCACACACACACACACACACACACACGCGCGCGCACACACACACACACAAATACACACACACAAATACCCACACACACAAACAGGCCAGAGAGAGAGAGAGAGAGAGAGGGAGAGAGAGAGAGACAACACTTGACTGTCAATAACCATACAGGACAACTCATCATTATCACCTCACCAACACTGCAGTTGTCTCATCATTAATGTCCTGAGGAAACCTCTAGACATCGCTAGTTCTACAGTTTAGGCCTCCTGCCCAACATGCCACTCAGCTCCAGCAGGACTGAAAACATCCACTTTCCCTCAGACGTTCTCTTGAGGACCCTCATATGGTGTATGGAAATAAAAAAAAAAAGGGCTTTCTGTGCGTGTTCTCTGAAAAGATGGAATTCAACAGAGTCCATCATTCTCTTGGTACCAGTAGCCCTCGCAGTTCTGAGGAGAGCACGGACAGGGGTAAGCAATATGGCAGAAACTCCAAAAGGGCCTGCCAAGAGTAATCGAGACCCACTAGCATGTCGCTAAAATCTCACCTGCCTTTTAAGATCTCTACGCGAGACCTTGGGGCCAACGGGGTGAGACGTCAACTCAGGCCTGGTCACCGGTTGGAAAACCATCCAACGACAGTCAGCTTACTTATTAATTTAAGGTCGTTTATAGCAACCTAAGCTAGCTTAGCTGAGAACTGCTTTGCACAGCGCAAATTTGCCTTTTTTTTTTTTTTCCTCCCCCCTGAGCGTTTCAGAGAATCTCTAGGCTGTTTTGATGAATTTCAGAACATTTCAGAAGGAGAGAGGACGTCGTCGTTCCAACTGGCTGCGTTAATATATAGCCTGGTCGTCTGGATGAGCCCTGCTTCTAATGCAAAACTCCCGACTGGCTCGCGAGTGCAGCGTTGGCTGGTTTTCTCATTGATTAGCGGAGGAGTTTATTCACCTGCTTTTGTGTGTCTTGATCAATTGTCAGCAAACAAAGTATTGACAGAGAAACAGCAGAGGCTGCAGCCTTGGAGCTGAGTACCACTACACGTTGGACTACAGGATGATGAAGGAGAAAAGGAGAGAGAGTCTGTTTTCTTACAGTGCAAAAGCCAAACCTGTAAACGTCTGGAGTTTTACATTTGCGCTGCGCCCCCCCCCTCCACCCTCCTCCCTCCACCCTCCACAATTCATCGATCAGTTCAGGTCTGTAGCGTCTAGCTGGACAATCATTCAGGGTGTCTGACACTTTGTCTAAACCTGAATCTCTGTTTATGGCTTTCTGCTCTCAACTCCAGCACTTCTCCATTGACTTCAAAGATAAGTTACATATTGTGTTTATTAGCCTCTCAATTCACCAGTCAGGAGTCAGACAGCTAATGGCGATAGCTTAGTTGTGTAACTCCAGAGAACACCAAGACACACTTCAGACTCCACTGTCCTCATCAACTACATAGCGTCCAATCGGGAAGTTATAGCTGGTCCATAGGACTTCAAACAGCTTGTGCTCCTTTCCACAACAAGGATTAAGACCAACGACAAAACTGAATTTTGAATGACAAATCTTTCCGTTCACCACAAGAGAAGGCCTACTGATTGCTGTGGTTAGAACGTTGCCCTTAGAGTTTGACAGACCGGGCTACACCGCTGGTCCTCGTAAACCATCTGGCTTTCAGTCCACTCGGAAACCACTTAGCTCGGTGAGGTTTCAAAAACACGCGGGCCACGCGGTCGTTACAGCACTGGAGGACGTCCTGAGGAAAGGCAGCCGTGGGAGAACACTACAGACGGCCATCTGAACCCTCGCTGTCATTGATTCCGCACAGTGATGTGCGCTGCCAACAGAAACATCGGCGCGATTTAAAGCGCGTTAACTCCTGCGACGGTGACATGACTAACACAGAGACAGTGAGATTTTTTTTTTTTTTTTATCAGTGCTCAATGAATGAGTAAACAGAGGTTAAGTACAAACAATACTTGACTAATGTTAGCCAGAGCAAACACTCATCTGGAGCAACAACTATGTCAAGAGGTCTAAATGAGCAAGGGGGGGGGGGGGGGGGGGGGGCACCGCACATTAATAATTTGAAAATTTCGACTGGATCCCAAATAACGGCTCCGTAATTTACAGACCCTGTGAACTCAGGGCGCTGTCCGGTACCTCTCAAAACCGGTTCCCATAAACATTTTTTTTGTTGTTGTTGTTGTTGTTGTTTTGAATTCCAGTTCTGCATATGACAAAATTAAACTGTGTGCTCACCACTTATTGCCTGCTGCAGGGATTATGAAATTTTAGGACAAAGGAAGCAGAAGTGATTATGGGTGATTATATGCAGTATTTCATAAGGTACAGTCCAGCACAGAGAAATGCACTCAGCAGGCATGAGAACGCTGCCTTTTTCAACAAGCACAGAGAACTGAGGTGATACTATAATAGAGAACTGTGCCTATAAATTGAACAGAGAGCTGCATTGTTAGCAAGGGGGGGGGGGGGGGGGGCGAAAATAATACTATGTGAATATGTGACCCGAAAAACATTTTTTACACCCTCTGAACTCATTTCAATTAAAGGCACTGCATGAAGTCCTAGATGAAAAAGAAAAAGCTGACGGATTTTGTCAAGCAGAGAAACCCTTGAGATAATGCCAGTAAGTTTCCTCCTCACACACACACACACACATCACTCTAAGAGTTATGGAGCAGAGAGGAAGAAGATGAAGTCTCTCAACAGGAAGTGAATTTTCTGGAATAGTCTCGGAGTTTCCGTTATGGAGTGAAGGAATTTATTTTAAAATGAGTACAGTGAGTTTGTTCCTGCCGTGAGTGAAATGTAAAAAGGGGCACATACACTCATATATGTTGACAGCTTAAGCACAGAGGATACTCCAGGAGTATCACGGTTTATGCGGTCTTAAGCATCACCCCTGTACCAACAGAGCTGGCTCAGCTAACAAAAAGTGTTCTAAAGCATGTGAATGAGGTTTGATAAATTGGGATTGGAACAAATTTCTCCAAGAAGGCAGTTCCTCCCACAGGCAGGAACTTCCCATTCCTGAAATTCAAACAAAACACAGCCATGTTGTGGCATTTTGGCACATTTAAGACACGATGTCTTATGTCATAGCAGATGTCTGACGGTTATGACAACACATGTAAAATGCTTAGCGTGCCCCTCTACCTTATCACTGGCTTCCACTAAGCATCCTTGAAACACAAACCGAAACCTCAATGTCTCTCTGATAGCGATAGAATGTTACCACCCCATCCGTGATGACAGCTGATAACGGTTTTCTCCTCCCTACAAGAGGCCAACTCAACAAACAAAACATGCGTTTGATATCCAGAAAACCCAGAACTAGGTTGAGAAAGTTTGTTTATGCTTGGTCGGGTTTGTGAGGAAATGACCAAACATGTGAACTTTAGTAACGTTATCTTCATTCGTATAGAACACAGAGGTCGAAACCCTAAAATCAATCCAGAGCAGACGGCTAGAGGGATAACGTTTCCCCGTGAGCCCCATGTGCTCTTCAAAATCATATGGCTGCTATCAGCTAATAAATATATTCGATGATTACTGTTTTGAAAGAAACATTATAAGAATTCTCCATGCTGTATGTTTTGAGAAGAGAACTCGACATCATGTCAGTGTGTACCTATTACAGCTTCATATGCTCACAAAGATAAACTCATTAATTCAAGATATATCGAACGACCATCGACAGCTCTGTCATGGATGACTTTCAGCGATGGTTAGACTAACTACTGAGTACCCGGTGTAGTAGTTTAACATATGCTAAGTATGCTAAATAGAATCTATCTGAATTTCATTCAGAAATCGTCATCATCATCACTGCTCCTTCCTCTGTTTCTTCATAGTGGTAGACTCACCGTCATATCTGACGTAAAACTCAAGGTAATTACACAGAATGCAAAAGTACATGGACTAGTGAGTTATCTGTCATTCGTTTTTGCTTTGCTTTATAAGGCGCTTCCCAGTGGCACCCTAACTTCCCATTATCTATGGTATTAGCTACTGAATTAATAGTGTGATTAAGGCTAGGTGATCGGCTCTGCATAGTTCAGAGCGCTGCATAGCATAACGTGGCGCTGAGGGGAGATTATAAGCGCGAGTGAACAGGTTCAGGCAAGCACATAACGACCCTTAAAACCTTCTTGCACGAAGGATATAGCTACTAACCCCCATCGTGACCTCACAATGTAGCCTTTTTGACAATCAAGCAGACAACAGCTTACAGTCGTAAAACGCGAAACTGGGTTGTGGTTAAGTAATGTTCGATGCTAGTTCTTTTGAAAGCACTTGAAGCAGAACTGATACTGATATTGACGGCAACTCATTTAATATGGTTCTTCGCTTTAACTCTAGGCTTCTATAACTCATGACTCTACTCGGTTTGCTATAGTCAGCAAAACTATACCTCCACATTATGGGACAGCCGGCGAAGCGGTTCAGTGAACGGAATGTTTATATCGCCTTGTTAAACTGCATATAGGACATAACTTACCGCTCGCTAACCAGGACAACATCAGCCTCTGTCCAGTGTTTGAAAATGGATGGCAGAACTTTCCGAAAGGTAAAGAAGAGACCGGGAAAAACCACGGCGCCACACGCCAACGCATGAAACATCCTCTATGTTTGTGCTGGTCCCGTTATTTAGCGCCGTATCTATTACTATAATATGGTCGCAATAACTCGCAAACCGCTCGTAAATATCGCCGATGTCTGAGATTCTCCTTTTATAGTGCACCGCATTAAACTAGCTCTAATGCCACCATATCCAAAACACTGCTAGTGGTACCGCCGCTTTTCCCCTTGCCTCAGCAGCACTCCACTACAGTGTACACAAAAACTGGCGGTGGAGGTATCCGGCGATTGATTGGTCTTCACTCCTCCTGGCGCAAAGCCGGGTGTCTAGCAAACACGCTAACGACATATCATAGCACTCAAGGAACGCATAAGAAAAAAAAAGCGTTTTAAAGGACTTGCAGTATTGTGCTTGTCTGCTTTTTGAATGTGCACTACATGATTAAGTAAGCATTTTGGTTTGGCGATGCCGCTGATGATAAAGTTAAGTGGCAGCACTCATCCACTATTCGGCAAGCGCTCTTAACTCCTGCACAGTCATACGAACGGTGCACCACAAACTCAGTCGAGCAACTCCGTCCCCGCTCTTTCCATCAAGCGAGCGCCATCTAGACATCGTTTAAGTGCTATTACGGCTCTTTCAAAACAAACCCATTGGATTGTTACCAAACCTTATGCTTTTTGGGGGGGGGGAGACTTCCCTTTGTAGCAATACGGGCTCAGTTTGACAGTTGCCGCCTTGTTGATGAATCGTCAAAATGACGTTTTGCTAGCGGGACAATATTAGCAAATGGTTTTTGTTGTTTACATCGTGATATTTGTCAGTTTAAAAGCTATTTCTCCAGAAATTCACTGACAAAACAGCAGTAATACAGTAATTGCTGTATTGTCAATTATTATATAGGAAAACTGCCGTTGTGGCGAAAAACGTAACTGAAAATTAAAAGTATTTGATAAAAAAAAAAAAAAACGCTAGAGGTTCCATCACCACCGGGGTCAGGGTTAGAATGAGGGCATAGGTCAAAAGAATTTATCTTCCTGTAGGAAAGATCGCGTCATCTTGAACCTGTTTTGACATATCTGTAGTCGTACAGTGAACCTCCAAAAAAATCTACGTTGATTCAGTATAGACATGAGCAATATTTTCACTCAGTAAATTGCTTAAAATACTGACCAGGTAGCCAATTTAGCACACCACAAGCAAAAAGACATTCAAAAATGCATTATCGTACAATATTATATACCCACAGTACAGTACAAGTACACAGGTCTGTCTATGTTCCTCATGCTGTTTAGTTGTTTCATTGATTTAACGAAAGAAAAAAAGGGGGGGGGGGGGGCGCTAAAACATGATATGTAACTGAAGTACAAAGCTTGTGTTAACTGCAGTGGGAATTGGAAATTTGGAGTGTGTGTGTGTGTGCGTGTGAGTGTGCACGTGCGTGTATGACAGAGAGAGGCGGGCACAGTGGAGCAGGGCTCACTGAGTGGCTGGGTTACTGTGGTGTGAGGGTTTGGTGACCCAAGAGGTCATTGAATGCTGAGTCTAAACAGAGTTCCTTTGTTCTCCCACAAGATAGCCAGACTAATCCAGCTATTCCAACCCCCACTACCCCTTTGCCCCCCCCCCAAATAAAACCCCTACCCATCCTGACTGGCTCCCCAGCCTTTGCCACTAGACTCTGGGACCAATTACAGTCTATCCCTGGGGATATCACCTCTATGTTACTGCTCCGAACCAACTCTCTGCACAGCAACCAACCACCTCCAGCCTCTCTCTTATCCATTTGACTGGCTGGGTACTTAAAAATATTCATTTGTAATATTATATAATGACAAAAGGAAAGCAGAACTGGACACTTTGTGATCATTATAGATCTATAGTTGACCAAATTCTGGTGGTTATTTCAACAGCTTGGTTTTCTGAGTGCATGAGACGCACAGGGTGCACTTGGCAGATTGGGTGCACCTAATGTGAATTACACAAAGAATTTCCTGAAAACAATCATTTGAAGATTATAAATATTTTTAATTATGAATAGCTGCAGATTACCACAAAATCTGTGTAGAGTCTAAGGAGTGTTGAAAATACAAGAGGCCACCAAAGAGTATTTCCTGATGCTTCTGTGTAGCTACTGTTTGCAATTTAGACCCAATAAACTGTACACATAGTTTAATTCAAATTGAGTAAAAGTTGAATAAAAGTTCGTACAGGTCCCAAATCACAGTGAAAAGACATGTAGAGTGAATATGAGGTTCTGGTCAATTTTTTTTGTTTTTTTTTGTTTTTTGACAAAGACCAGGCCAAAGTGCTTCACCAGCTAGATATAAGGGCAATATATTATGTATCTAAAAATAGATGAAGGGCAGTTTGTTCCATGTCTAACAATTGCACAATAATCGTGACGGCACACCTTTCCTACTGAAAACACAATGTGATAAGATTTTTGGTTAATATTACCCAGCCCTAGATGAAAGCTCCTTTGATTTCGTCTTGCTGAGAAACTAGTTGAGTAAAAAAAACATGAGCACATGAGTTTGGTCGTGCTTATAGAACTTGATTTTCAGCTTATTCCTGTTCGAAATTTGTGAATGGACTATCTGAGAGATAAACGGGATGTAATGTAACTCAAGACTGAAACACATATCAGAGGCGTGACTCCCCTTCAGATCAGTGAAATTTCAACATAATCTATGAACTGAAGTACTTAGTCATGTCTTACGCCACTGGAAAACAGGTTGATAATAACATCACTGTCTTTAAAGGTATGAGGAAAGCTTTTTTTTTTCTTTTTCTTTTGTAAAAGAGGAACATTTACATGTGTGGTCACAAAAACATAAAGATAATATCTTTACACAATTAATAACAAACCCCTGAAAAGGTACACAAAAGTCAGTTATTACCAAATGAACCCCTGAAAAGGTACACAAAAGTCAGTTATTACCAATATCAATACCGGTGTTAAAATGTGATTGAAAATGGCAGATATTAGAGTGTAAAAAATAGAATCAATGCTTTGTAAATGTGGAAATAGCATAATTAAGAATGCACTGTGTCCCACATAGTTGCAAATCAGCATTGTATGTAATGTATCAGGGAATTGTTTTAGACCAGCAAACATTATCTCAAGAACCATGCTGGAATTTTCAACTCAAGTGAAGCGTCATATGGTGTGAACATGTATATGAACTGTAAATTCACATTAAAGCTACTTATTAATGTGTACACACTAAAGTGTAACTTAGCTACCTGCCCTAAGTGCAAACCTATAGTACAAAAGTGTTCTGATGCAAACTATGATGTTTTTGGAATCCTGATTGGTTGACGGCACTGTAAAAAAAAAAAAGCACTTGTCCCAGTAAAGTAAAATTTAACCGGATCATTTCATTTGTATTCATTTAAATGCTGTGTGTGTGTGTGTGTGTGTGTGTGTGTGTGTCTGAAGGTGCATTAATGTGTATGTGTTTACTCTCTTTCTGTGCTTCTATGTATCTTACACACATCACACGTATGCACTTTGAGCAACATGTAAGAAAAAAGGCCCATTCATTTGATCATTTCTTAATTGCACTGCTTTCCTATTGGATTGCATAGGTTACTGTCCATGATATCATTTGTGATAAGCAACTTACTAAATGTTTGATGGTATTTCCAAATTTACCCTTATGGTAGTGATTTTATGACACCTAATATATGATATGCCTCATAAGCGGCTCTTTTGATAGTATCTTAATTCTATCATAAAAATGAACTTTACAAGCTAGCTTGGTTACATCATATTTCAAAAGTACTACTGTTCAGCCTCTTCTAGGAAAAAAAATAGATCCCTTAATTTTGAATGAATTTTAAGGGCCTTTACCCCTATCATACTCAGGTTCCTGGAAAATTTGTCTCGAAAGAAACTTCTTTTCAATTTAATCTCCATTTCTGAGAAATTCCAGTGCGGATCTAGAGCAATCACGAAGCGCTGAAACACCTGACACTTGTAATAGCTGACACAGAAAAATGTTCAGTCCTGATTTTTGATCCCTGTACCTACCTTAACGCAAATGATCACTCTGTTACTATTGTTGACTGCCTAAGAGATTTAGTGAGAGTAACTGACAGTGCTCTGAATAAGTTCAGGCGCTCTGTGGCCATTGGTCATCACCCGAAAAACCTCCACGTGGCATGCATCAAGGCTCAGTCCCAGGCCCCTATGTTATTTTCCATTTCACATGCTCCCACTTGGCTAAGCCATATGGAGGCATGACAATGATCTTTATTCATTAAGCACATGATACTCAGCTGTGTCTTTTCATGAATACTAATGACAGGGGGACGGTGTCACAGATTTTTGGCTGTGCTGAGGATGTCAAGCATTTCTTCAGTCGAATATTTCAGTTATTGGGCCGGAGGATGCGTCAAATAAAATCTAAATAATCTAGGTCGCTGATTTCAGACTTAAGATTTGCTTACAAGAGTTTTTGTGCCATTTTTGTCCTGACCTTACTTTTTTTTTTTTTTTTTTGACATTTGAGCTTAATTTCTAAAATTAGATGATTCGTCTCCAGATTGAGACAGGGTAATGCATGCATTTGTCTTCTTTAAGCTGGAGTGCTTCTATACCTTTAACACTTAAATGAAATGTCTTTCCTCTTTGCAGCTTTTACAAAACTCAAGGTTTCATACAAAAACAAATACAAAAAAACAACAATTAATTCACCCTAGCTTCCTTTCACTGACTCTCAAACAGTCTCGGGAATGACTGTTTTAAGGCCATTTGTGATGTGGCTCCAGAATTCATCAATAAATTCTTGAACCTAAACTTTTCCAATGGAACTCTTTGCTCACCTAATAAAGGGCTTTTATCTTTTCTGTGGTCAGAGCTGAAATCTGAAGTGATCCACGTCTTTGTGGTTAAAGTTCTAGGTTTTTGGAACAATCCATCTCCACATACAGGATAGAGATATAAGCCTCTGCTTTTGCATCTTCTGGACTACCTCTGAAAACATGCTTTTATAGACATGTTTTTCACAAAGTCATGTGTTTTATCTTCATTGTGTTATACAGTCTTTGTAGCAGTTGTACAATACATTGCATCTTAATTTTTTTTTTTTTTTACTTTATTACTAGTCATAACCGTATATATATATATATATATATATATATATATATATATATATATATATATATGACTTTTTCAAACAGACTTTCTGCCCTTGTTGTTGAAATGTGTTGTGTGAATCATTTTCATTATCATTATCACTTAAGCGTTCCATTGTTCTGATGAAAAATCTTTTCTTTTAGCTTTCTGTGGAGCTTTCAGCCACCAGGCCGCTCCGATACAAATATAGCCATTTTATGACTCTAGCAATCATAAATGAAGCAGAATCAATGTTTAACCCAGTGCGTCACAAAAAATATCAGGATGGAAACGCACCTGGCGAACACAGTGATAGGCCTGTTGGGAAATTTACAGCAAAAAGATGCATAAAAGGAGTAACAGCTGCAAGAGAGAGAAGGAGCAAGAGAGAGAGAGAGAGCGAGAGAGTTAGAAAGGCAGAGAGCTTGGACGAGCAACAGAAAAACAGACCCATCTTGACAAGTAAGGCATTTCAATTAAAAACAAAATAATTATAAGATCACTTTTATGCAATAAATGAATTACGTTGATTGAATAGTTTGAGGCAGAAACATAATGTTGCTCTTTATTTTAGAATAGCAATATTTATTTTGCGTCATATACATCAGTAGTTACAATAATATTGCTAGTCCATAGTAATAGTAACTCAGGAATAACAGACTGAATGCACTTATTTTGACTGATTTTTGGTCCATTTCAATAATATTTCTCTTTGAAATATCTTTTTCTTTTTTTTCTTTTTTTTTTTTTTTTTACATAATAGTTCCTTCCGTTTTAATTTTATGAAATAGGTGACAGTTTTAAGAATAGTCCTTGGCACATAAGATAAAGCACTAGTCATTTTTGACTTTAGCAGAGAGGACAGGTGACGGAGAGAGAAGGTAAGGAAAGGAGGGAAAAAAAAAAAAGAGAAGTGGAGATACTTAATGATTGTCATCAGAAGGATCTGTCAGGGCTCTGCAGCCCCTCATTCACTTATATTGGTAAAGAGAGCATTTTTTACAGGGACCTATCAATTGGATGTTTCCTGACTGGTTTCTTCAAAGTAGTAACATGTTTCAGTATCATAATTCTTTAACTCCACCCGGGAAAAAATAATGCAAACCAGAAATTTGTCTTTGGAAGAAACCTTCACGGAACAACGAATTCAACTTATTAGATTACGTGACAAATTTGTCCTAAGCAGGTGCTTCACGTTCTTTTCTGTGATTTTTTTCTCCCCTTTCACCTCCTCTGTTCACTTTTTCTTCTCAGTGTCTTCTGGAACCATGTCTGGAACTTTCTATGCCCTCCTCATCCTGTTGGCCACAGGTACAACGCCTCAGTAATTCCACTAACTCATGGTTTGAAAGCTGTTTTTACTATGAAAACACATAGACAGTTTCATGGGACGATCTAGAATGTCTTTTAGCATATACTTTTAACACACATATGATACTTTAAGTTTTTTATAGTTCCTGAAAAGGAGAGGAGAATTTTGTGAGACAAACTGAGAGGAGAGGAGAGTTTTTAGAAACTTTTCCTGAGATAAAGAAGTGAACATGAATATTCCAAAAAGTAATCCCACGTGAAAAAATAAACGATGAAACAAATCTAGAGTGAAGGCATCGTCGGACTTGCTTTTTCGACGGCAGTGTCATAGAAACAGGAATATGCGTTGGGTGAGACTGCTTAACAGTATGGTTTCCCTATTTAATGATGTAGACATTAGTGTGTTACTATAGGGACAAAGAAGCCCAGATTTTTTTCCCTGATGTTAATGTCTTTTATTCTCAGCATGGCTTAGCAATACACAGGACACTAACACCACTGTCAGCACGAGTACGGTCAATGCAACCACAGCCCCGGCTAACATCACGGTCAACTCAACCAGTGCAGCCACGGAGTCCAGCACCATTACTGAAAACACAACTGGGCAGGGCAACGAGGGATCATCCTCAGGCCTGTCGTCTGGCGAAATTGCCGGGGTGGCAGTGGGAACGATCGCTGGGGTGGCGGCTATAGGTGGGAACACATACACGTACACACACACACACACACACACACAAATGCACGCACACAGAGAAATTAGTCCAAAAGTGATTATTTTACTAAATTACTTAACATAGCTACTCCCATTAATGTAAGAATTAGTACAGTCTAATAAATGAATGTAAGTATTCATGTGCACACAAACATACTTGGAAACAATCGGCAGGACAAGCTGATTACGGGGCAATAAGGAAAAAGTCAAAGACCTAAATCATTTCCGTGCGCTCATAAATCACCCTTAGTGATTTTATGGCTCAATCAATAGACCCATACTCACAATACAGCCTGTTCCCTTTTGTTATCTAATGATCTCACTGTGCTACCTTAGCTAGCTTCATTATGTTATTATGAGTCCACAGGCTTACAAGACATACAAAACATGCTTTTGTCCACTAACCAAATGCATTCAAATGTCTCTCTATTCAAATGATTATTTGGAACACACACACACACACACACGCACACAAAAAACATTAATCCTCACCTTCACTCAGTCACTACACCAAGATGGCATTAAAATACAGAAATGTGTTTGTTGATATAGCCAGGTGCATTGTGGTAACACATTTTATCCTCTGCTGAATCCTTATTTTTGTCTCTCCCTCTCCCTCTCCCTCTCCCTCTCTCTGTCTCTTGTCTCTCTCTCTCTTTCTCCCTCTCTCTCTTTCCCTTTCTCTCTCTCTCCCTCTCCCTCTCTCTTGTCTCTCTCTCTTTCCCTCTCTCTCTCTCTTGTCTCTCTCTCTCTCCCTCTCCCTCTCTCTTGTCTCTCTCTCTTTCCCTCTCCCTCTCTCTCTCTCTCTCTCTCTCTCTCTCTCTCTCTTTCTCCCTCTCTCTTGTCTCTCTCCCTCTCTCTTGTCTCTCTCTCTCTCCATCCCACAGGTGGAGGGATCTTTGCTGGTCTGAAATACACAGGCAAACTGGGCTAGATCTCTGTTCTTTTCTTTCTTTCTTTCTTTTTTTTTTCAACACAAATCAAGAACCTCGCGAAGACGATGACTTGGACCGTAGACAACAGCGGAGTCATGATAAGAATAATAAAAAAAAAGAAAGAAAAAAAAATCGTTTTTCTGACAGGCGCTTGCGGACCGAGCATACGACCTCACCTGATGCTTTAGCGGTAGAATGACGGAGCGTATGCTCACTGTCCGTTCCGTTTGCACTGTCCGTTCTCTCATGGTAATCACCGGTTCTCTGTATAAAGAATTTAACAAGGCTTCTGATTCATTTGAAAATCTTTTCTTTTTTTCTTTATTCTTTTTTTTTTTTTTTAACCAAATTGACCTCTTAGGTCGACAAACTATTCTAATTTATATAGCAGAAGTGTTCTAAAGACTTTTTGAACATAAAAAAAAAATCTTAAGTGTGCATTGCGCCTTTTTTTTTCTTTAGAGTGCTTTGGAATCCAGGTCATGGTTTCCGACTGCTCTTTACTCACATTCATACACTCCCTATACAGCAATACTACTGATATAACCCTCGCAGGTGTGACAGAAAACATTATCACATTATTATCTTTTTGTCTGTCTGTCACGCCTGTCAAGTTATCAGAAAATATGTATGCTGTAAACGATCTGTGATATAATTATTTTTTTGCGTAAACTTGGGTTTGTGTGGAAAGATAATTATTATATAGTTATCATGTGTATATATAGTACGTTTCACTGTTGTCTGTGATTGTCTATGAAAAGCTTAAAGCGGGCAGATTATAGTTGAAGGGTGACTATAAATATGCTTAAATTGATCGTCATTTCACGTGTAACTCTCCAAATCTGTAACTACGTCATGTATCATATATGAACTATAATTGAACAATAGCACATTGTTCCTTTAATTACTTAATAAGAAAATGTAATATGAATAGCACATCAAAACGCAGTATGACAATTGTATTTTTATAATGAATAT
>NC_044509.1:5337446-5347446 GCF_902362185.1 Chanos chanos | reverse complement strand
ATGTTGGTAGAGGCATATGTAGCTTAAAAGTTATAATGCAAAAAAAAAAAAAAGAAAGAAAGAAAAAAAGAAAAAAAATTCAATAAGTAAAATAAATAAATAAATAAACATAAAAGCATATTTACCTCGGTGTGTTTATATGATTAAATTATTTGACATGGATTGATGTTATGTAATCGTATAATATGCTTGTTACAAAGTTTTATGATAATGAATGCACACACACACACACCCAAACCCACATCTAGATACATGCAAACACACACACACACGCACACACACACGTACTCATTCACGCACAAATCAGACACAAACACATCTGTCCAGTTCAAACAGATTCTTTTATTCTTATTTACATATATATGACTTTTAAAAAGCCAGAAGAGCTGAGCTTTGTGAAACTTTGGAGAGAACAACTCGTCACATGATCAGCATCATCATAATCATTATCTTCATCAGCATCATCATCATCAAGCATCGTCCCTTGGGGCTTCATTATTAAATAAATCTCTTTCCATACAAACAGCATGGCTGCCTGACAGCACCACAGGTTCCATACATTCACAATGTTTACTTAATAAATAGAAAAATAAAACACTCACACATATCCAGTGTTTAAAATTCTCTCTCTCACACACACACAAGCACACACACACACACACACGTACACACACACACACGCACGCACACACACACAAACACACACACATTCTCCAGTTGACTCTTGTGCTATAAGAACTCTTCTCTTCGGTTCATTGCATTGCTATGACAACACAAACAGTGGATGCAGGCTAAAGGAATACAAAGAACGAGAGAAAAGGAATGTGATAGAGGAAGCGATGAAAAGGTACATTTAAACAGAAAAAAAAAAGGTTTCAGTGACTTGAGCCTTGGCTCTGGATACAGTAGTTGATTTATGGACCAAATTTCAAACGCTCCCTCAGTACTGATTGATGTAAAAATTTCTCTCGGTTATGAATCAGGAGGCTTGAATGTAGACAGATGTTTTCTTTTTGATTTGGATCTAGTGAATCCACTTTGAATTACTTGAAATTTCAAATAAATATGAACTGAAATTCAGAGTGCTGATTTGGAAGACCACCCCTACAGCAATGATTAACCACATTGTGTCCCATACCCAAACTGCCCACCAGGAGGCGACAAGAGACAATCCATTCCGTCAAGTTGAAGGTTCTTAGGCTCTCTTAAGGTATTAACAAGCAAATAGATCAAAACTAGAACAAAAGTTACGAGCCATTCACGTTGTCATGGTAATAGCCAAAAGAGGGGATGAAACACCTCAGTTACAGAGTGCATAGAGAAAGCACACACTCACTCTTTTTCTCTCTCTCTCTCTCTCTCTCTCACACACACACACACACACATACACTGTCCTTCTCGTGTATGAGAGGTAGTGTTTAACTGTCTTTTTCTGTCGCAGTCACAGGACCAGAGTCTCATCCCCACTCCAAGAGCAGCTGAAAGCTCCAGCTAGGGGTACAAAAAAAAAATAAAACGTTGAGACAGCCCTTAACAGGAGCCTCTCTCTCTGGGCAGCCCATAAAATTTAGTCCCAGGCTGCATTATAACCGCTTTACAGGCCCCAAACATGATATTTCATGAGTCCATGAGCTTTAGGCATTTACTGAGTTCCTCCATCAGAGCACAGGCCTCTTCCAAAAATTGAGTCCCAGGCTTTGGGCCTGTGCGCGTAGTTCGGGGCCTGATTTCAGTTCCCTGACCTTTAGTGACCTTCATAAGGAATCAAAGGCTGAAAAGCATTCGCTCCAGGATTTTTACTGTCCCCGACAGCCACGAACCCACGTCAGTTTCACAAACGCGAGGAGGTAGCCAGCTCGTAAAACAGGACGTATGCATCGCTGCTTCGGACCTGACTGGACGACATGGGGCTCACTCTGCAGAGAGAGAAAGAAACACGGGGGGGGGGGGGTAATTAACAGACTGCAGAAGTAGAAGCGCTGACACAAAGAGAAGTGTATGCTGATTTGGATACTTACACACACACACACACACACACACACACACACACACGCACACACACATGCGCACACACACACGTGAAAACTACACTCTATGGAAAAGACATAAATCATTTTCTGTGCATTTAATGACATGATCCCTCTCTATCTACGCGTGAGCGCCGATGGAAAAGCGTGAGAACATACCTGGAGTCGTTGTATGTGTACCACTCTCCTGTGCAGGGGTTTTTGCAGTATGCAGTGTAATGACCACCCACCGTGGTACCAGAGTGATTGGAGACAGCGTACAGATTATAGACGGCATTCGCTGCAGGAAGAGAGAGAGAGAGAGAACACAGACAGAGAGATTAAAAATCACAAAGAGATCACGCCTGCCTAAATATGCCCTGTCCTACTCACTAGACCCAACCAGCTGGCTGTCTCTTCAACCAGGGTGAGAGACGCACTGTATTCTGACTCTTCATTCGACACAGAATAAAGCCCACAATTAGTTACTACACATGCATATGTATGTGTGCATGTGTGTGTGTTTGTGTGCGTGTATACACACACACACACATACAGACACACACACGCATACGTACATATGAGACTATTATGAGAGCCTCAGTGTTCCTGCACTATAACGTCTGGCGTGGTCTGGGCGACGTGACAGCAGACGGTGGTTGGAACAGATGTTGTACTCTAATGAACACTACACCGTGTTATACTCACTGCTGCTGTCGGAGGCGAATTCCCTGAGGTCCAAATCTTTGATGGGGAAGTTGACGAACGTGGAGAGTTTAGCGGTCCTGACACGGGCTTCTGAGAAGCGTTTCAGATCTGAGACGGGCAAGAAGTCAAGGACGAAAACAAGGCCCCCCGACACACACACAACTCGCATGTTTACAAGACAACGTTGTAAAATGTGTCTTAAAAATATGATATATATAAATGTAATAACTGTGTATGATAGTAGAGTGCCAAACTGTTACTGTTACTCCACAATGCAATGCTCTGTTACAGTAAATTAGTGGAGTTAATGTTTAAACACAGAGGCAAGATGACCTAACACAAACATAATCCTGATTCAATATTTTAAACTCAGAGTGGTATTGATTTAGCTTCTGCTGCTCAGTATTCACAGGTAAAATGCGGATGTGCAGGGTTAGAACTGTGAGGAAAAGGATACGGAGTACAAGGATCTTGGGGAATTTCTGGATGGAGAATTTCTTTGTGCATTTCCGTCTGGCTTTGCACCTTTGGCAGGTCTGTGACAGACAGAGAGAAAGAGAGAGATTAGCTATGAGCGAAATGAATGTACATGTACATACTCGGATATGCTGAAATTTGAACACACACACACACACACACACACACACACACACGCACACACACATCTCACCGGTTTCTCATTCCCGTCCAGAACGTCCTCTTTGGTGAAGAGCCTTAGGCAGTCCATCAAACTCACTTCCCCAGACGTCTACAGGACAGAAATAACACCACCATCAAACACAGCTGCCACACTGACACACTAATGAACACTCCTGTGTGTGTGTGTGTGTGTGTGTGTGTGTGTGTGTGTGTGTGTGTGGACTAACCTTGGCGATGGGTAGGGACAGATCCCAGAATGGATCGAACACGGTGGAGCAGAAGCCACATTCATTACAGGTGAGTGAGCTCTTTAGCTGTCCAACAAACAGCTCTGTAGAGAGAAACATACAAACATATTTTAAATGAACACACAGCACACACACACACACACACACACACACACACTCAAACACAGACACACACATGCAAACTGAAACACAGACACAAACACGCGCACACACACACACACACACTTGGACACAGACACAGACACACATACACTCACACACACTCAAACACAGACACACACACACACACACACACACAGAGTTATTATACTCACCCACTACTTTGCTGTCTTCTCTCTCCAGATACTTGTTCCACATTCTCTTGCCTTTCTCATCGTCTCTGTGGAGCAGAGAGAACCGATCAGTCCAACAGTCACCCCCGCTGCCCTCACAGACCAGCCCGATTACTAGTGATACCGATACTGAGGGATTATTACAGCTCTTATCATTAGCTGTCATCATTAATCATCATCGGCTGGTTATTTATTGCAAGAGTCTTTCAAACTCAAAGTGCAACGCTGATATAAAAAAAAAAAAGCCAAGTGTTCTCAGATGACACTGTGCTAAAGAACACATTAAATCCGATAACGCAGCGATAAGTCTCATAAATGTTAGTCATGTGGTATATGCAGGAGTGACAGGTAGCCCTTCATGTTCTGGATCATTTGTTGTAATATGGCACAGGGGTGAGTATGAATGAACTTACGAGAGATGGTCAAAGTCCTCGGCAGGCTCGCTGGGTCTCACTGTCACCCTGTTCACCTCGTTATGGAGACCGTCGAGAAGAAAACGCAGAAACTCCTGAGCATCCTGCTGACTGATGGACAGAAAGAGAAACAGAGAGAGAGAGAGAGAGAGAGAGAGAGGGATAGCAGAGAAAGAGTAGAGGCCAAAAAGAACAAAGAGTTCATAATCTCAGCACTGGTTCGACAGTCATTAACTTCTGAATGCACAGGTTATCTCATAGTTGCTTTGTGAGCAAATCAGCTGTCAATCACTCCGTAGAGATCAGATAAGATGAAGCAAGTAATTGGACAGGTTCATTTAAAGGTGACGGTCAGGTATTGACTCGTGCACAGACTCGTGGGAGGAGAGTCTCAACTCTTTAGAGAGAGAGAGACGGCTGGGTGGGGGTCTAAGGAGCAGGTGGGGGGTCACAAACTTACTTGTAGCCCATGAACCGTGGGGCGTATTTTTGGATCTGAGATTTAAAGTCAGAGGGACTGATGGCTTCACTGTTCGCTGATGTCCAGAGAGTCTGAGTCAGCTTGGCAAACTCTGGAGGAGAGAGAAAGAGAGAGAGAGAGAAGCAATGGGTTATCATCTATTGGTTATCATTCGTATTTCAAATAAATATAAAGCCTGTATCATCATACATTTTATATATAAATATATATATATATATATATATATATATATATATATATGTGTGTGTGTGTGTGTGTGTGTGTGTGTGTGTGTGTGTGTGTGTGTATATATATATATATATGTGTGTGTGTGTGTGTGTGTGTATGTATGTATGTATGTATATGTATATGTATATATATTTCAGGGACTGGTGTAATACATGGTGTAATAGACTAAATTATAGACCACATTATATCTGATCTCAGATCAGTGGTGTCTCACCTTCCATGAGGTCAGCCTTTGCCCTGCAGTTGTTATTGAGGTCAGTGCGATGACTGTTACGCAAACAATAGTCCCTCAGATCATGAGTGTTACTCAAACACTGCAGGATGGAGTTCATAAAGCACTACAGAGACAGAGAGAGAGAGAGAGAGAGAGAGAGAGAGAGAGAGAGAGAGAGAGAGAGAGAGAGAGAGAGAGAGAATGAGCGTTTTAACCAGGAAAACCCGTGTCTGTTGACAGTTGCCTATTAAAATGTCTGCCATTCTTTGAGATACTTACTGTGTTTCCCAGGTTCCTGAGTCCCACCAGACCCTGAGCGTTCTTTGAGTTCTGTTTGGAAAGAAAGAGAAAGAGAAAGAGAAAGAGAGAGAGAGAGAGAGAGAATAAGTGACTTTGATCAGTACCTGTTTTGCAGTGATTTTAGTTGGTTTTAATAGGGCTTTTACGTAACCTTGTTAAACAGCTTATTTTGAACAGCTCTTGTCATGTTTACAAGGAGTGATCTGCATCTGGAAATGAGCTGTGACTGACAAGTTATGACTCAACAATCAAACTATAAAGAGATAAATCAAATGTCATATGACTCATAGTGTCATCAAAATCAGATTGTAGGTGGACGTAGTCAATATGTGTGTAGGAGGATAAATTCAATATGTTTGTCCCAACAACTACAAAAAAATCCCTCTTGATCCAAGCATAGAGACAGGAGGATGATGTATTTAATGGCATTGTGGGGGGAAAAAAAAGTCTGATTACAAAGTCCAAACACATAAATCCATGAGTTAAAGCGACCAGAAATGGCACATCTGAGGTGGTGTATTTTTGTGTGTTGGCTGGAGGATTGAAGTGGGGGTGATGGTGTTTTTCTCAAACTAACATTGCGTCATGTGTGCAGGTTTAGAACAGAGACCCCCCGCTGATCAACAAGGACTCATAAACAAACTATTCCTGTCTGCCACACCAAAACCAAAAAACAAATATAGATAAACATTATCGAATAAACAATGACAACGACAACAACAACAACAACAGTGAAATCTCGCTCTCCCTGTTTAGGCAGATAAGAGTCGAAGAGAAGAAAGACAAGAGACAATTTGACAGCGTTGCAAGGTATGCAAACGATTTGTCGAGCCACTGAGATTCTCGCTATATGGCTGTGACTGCGGGTCGCGTGTCCAGGGACGTCGGGCCCTCTGAAAAAACTCCCTTCTTTCTCCGGACGCACCAAACGCTCTGTGGAATCTTAGCGTCGCTATGGAGACGCTGCTCCGTCATCGCCCAGGTCACACCTCTGTCAGCTCACGCCACTATAATGGTACATCGGTTCATTTCGCACTCACTGTCATGTGATGTAACCATGGTGTCAGAGACACCAACTGTTTGGGTCAGATGACAGTGACTGTTGTGTTTCCATATGTGTGTAAAAGACACCTAAAATATGATATTTATGGAAAGTGATAATTGGTTGAGGATCTATAATAAGAAGTAAGAGAACTAGGTTACTATTCCCTGACAGAAAGTGGTTTTTTTTTGTTTTGTTTTTTTTAGAAAATCAGCAGGCTAATTCATCCTGGCTGAACCAGTATAAAACCATTCTAGGTCTTATGAAGTAAGAGCAGAGAGAGAGATCTACTCAACTGCAAGTTAACGCTGCATCTAGGTAGCAGATGACTCTCATGACAAAATACAAGGTATAGGCTCACACACACACACACACACACACTCACTAACTGTTGCCTTATGATGCAGCAGACTGGTAATTTTTGACCTAGGCTGTCCAGAGCTGAGGAGAAACTGAGTGAAAAAGTAACATGTGGAGAATGCTGAGGGAAGGCGCGTTACGGTCAGATGCCTCTGCTGACGCTAGCACTTCATAATCTACACAGACAGCACAGCATTCCAGACTCTACCAGACACACACACACACACACACACAAAGGCTGAGGTGTGAAATGAGCGTGCGGTCCCTGTAAATGAGGTTACAGTTTTACAAAGACAGGACATCATTTTACTTTTTTTTTTTTTTTGGTTCAACTTTCCATGCAATTCAGCGCTGTCCAGTTTATTCATACTGAGCCGGAGAATCTAGATTGTTTTTTTTGTTTGTTTTTTTCGTTTTGTTTTGTTTCTTTGCCCTTCATATGCTACAGTGCTATTCAGGAATGTCTCACACCAAGACAGTGATCCAGTGTCTCATATGAGTGTCAACCTTGACAAGAACAACCAGGCTCTTCCAAACACTCAAACTTGATTAAGCTGAGCTGGGTGTGTGTGTGTGTGTGTGTGTGTGTTTTTCCACTTTGAGTTCCTGATGCTGGGGTGACCAGATGGCTGCTGGTTCCCCTCTGTGCAGCGGGTCACTTGTTCTTCACACCCCGCGCCGAAATAGATCCAAAGGGAACGACAACACCCATCACACACAGGCGTGTGACTGACTGATACGTGTTCTATTGGATGGCTGGAGGGCCAAGTAATGCCCAGATTGGCTCTTTCCACGGCACCGTCCCGGGAAAGAAGGATGCTTATTCGCTGGCACAGGATAAAAGGCCGTGAGAGAGAACAGTGTGTTCTGAGCTTTAATTTTTAGAGTCTGTCATGAGCTAACCCAATGCTACCACCGACAGACCTGTCTGATACACACACATACCCAAACACACGGACATGGAAACGCACACGCGCGCACGTGCGTGCCCACACACAGAGTGAGGTAATCAAGCAGGTGACCAAAGCTTCTTCACTTTGACACAGTCACAGTCATAAGGCACCTGTCAGATTATTACTATAGCGCAAGGCAAGAACATGCACACACACACACACACACACACACACACACTCACACACACACACACACAAACAGTGATCTAATCAAGCTTCTGCACTTTGACACAATCATATGGCACCTGTCAGATTACCACCACACACACACACACACACACACTCACACACACTCACACGCTCACACACCTGCACCTGCACCTAGGAAAGACATCTAAGTGGAGATAAAATAGCCCTGGAGTCTGAGGTTTGTTATCTGAACGGGGCTCTGACGTAGAAGTGTCGCCCGAACGAACCTGCATCCTTGTTAAGGTCACATGTATCAGGAGACCAGGCTGCGAGCGACTTTAAGAACATTCATTATCACTCAAGCACATTATCACCGGTTACACTGATAACATGCGTTCCTCAAAGACGTGCATTGCTTATCTGTTCTATCCGCCGTCTTACGCAACCAACTCTGCATAATTGTGTCGTGATACGGCTCTCTACGCGACTTCCAAGTGTTTTATTTAATCTCAATAGCAAACACACACACACATACACAAAAGGGTTATCGCTAACTTCCCTAATCTGATATGATGGCCCAGTTTAAAAAATAAATATGTTTAAATACGTTCAAACTGTTTGCGTAGTTCGCTGTGCCACCGAAAGGCATAGGTCGACTTTTTTGTTTTTTTGTGTGTGTAGTGGTAGTTTGAGAGGCTGTGGCATTGAACACGTTCATATCTGATTTGCGTTGATCACAATGTTAAATCGATTTTTTACTCTGTGGCATTTTTATCTGTAATGTACTTTTGCTGTGGCGTGACCTCGTACACCAGGTCACTAGTGTGACCTGCAGTCATCCTGCAAGCTTTTATGTTGATTACAACAAATAATTAGCTGTAACATTTTTCACATTATATCATGCTCACTTTTAAAAGTTCTCATTTCTTTTTGCAACTACACAGCAGCGAAAAACGCAACGGTATTTCTTCAGAAATCCGTTAGAATGATGACAGTCTCAGCATATAGAAGTCAAATGTATACGTTATTATGACTGAACGTCAACTAAACTGCACTTACGGTTTGGGCAGGTAGATGGCGTCAGTTATACGAACCCGACAGCGTAAATACGCGCGTGAACTGAAGACTGGTGTTACGTAACCCTGAATTTATAAAGCGGGTTCGGACCAAATGGACGACCCTCTTCAAACGCTAAAGGGAATATCTCTAATACTCCACAGTGCACGTACAGCATGGAATACTACAATATCTATCAAGTTTTTCATTCATTAAAACCCAGAACTTGATTTTCAACGCAAAAACACTATAGCGCACCACAACGAACTACAGATTCCACAGCTGAAATTCCGTCACATATATCTCAGAGTCCAGCGGCTCCTATCGCAGATTACGCTTACAAGGTCAGAGTCACGTCACATGCATCTAAAATGTTGATAGTTTGCTGAAAACAGCACCGAAGAACTTGTGCAAATGATAACGTTATACCTATTGTATAACTCTGATCCCTAGATCAGACAATGTTTACGTATGCCATCAAACGATTGTGGAGCGTCGTGTTGGACCACTGTCAAGTATTGTAGCAATAGATATGTTAATCAAAACAAAACAACAACAACAAAAAAAAACATGCTATCGGTGGAAGAGAAAAGTCTATAGGCTACATATGAGTCGAGCTGCGAAACACTGTCATCCTAATGTGGCTTTCGGATGCCAGAGTAAGTCTGTGTTGAATGTTGGATGTGGTCTGACTGCTCAGCAAACACACACTGAATGTGAACTACTTACAAAACAGGCGCTTCCAATCGTTTACGTGTTAACAATGCATGATAACAAGATAGTGAATATGTTCATGTATGCTCACCTTGGCTTGGTTGATTAGAAGTCCAACAAACGTGGACACCAACATAGACCGCGACAGTGGGGGGCTTTTTCTCCGCATATCCTGTT
>NC_044509.1:5312446-5332446 GCF_902362185.1 Chanos chanos | reverse complement strand
GTGAATCACCTGACCCCCCCCCCCACCCCCATGCTGTCGCAGCACCAAGGTGAAGCAAGGTGAGCCATGCACATGTGTGTATGTGTGTGTGTGTGTGTGTGTGTGCGTGTGCGCGCGCGCTCCGGACATTCCACGAACAGTGAAATGCAGAGCATTTGGAACCTGATCCTGTCTTCAGTCCTTATCACGCCCGTGATCTGGACAGGACTGTCTGTGCTCAGGAGAAAGAGACAGAGACAAAAGGAGTAGAGGTGAAAGTGTTGTGAATGCTGAGGCCTTACCATGTTTCATTTCACTCTTTGGCTAGTTTAACACACAAAATACTTCTCATAGCCTTAGAACCTTTTCTTTGTCATTCACTGAAGGACAGATTTTTTTTTTTTTTTTTTAATTAAGTCCTGTGTCATGACTGTGCACTAATCTTAAAACAACATTCCGCTCGGTGCTCCAAGCTGATTTCCAAGGTGCAAACATTTGCGTCATAACAGTAGGAAAAGTTGGAGAAATCAGGCCGTGATTTGAACTAACCACACTGTTTTACTATCAGCTGAATTAGTAATTGTTAAATGGTAAAAATTGGTAAATCCTTTGTTTAGCACTTACAAAAGTTACAAAATACCAAAATGACAGAATGCAAGCCTTGCTATGCAAAAACTATATTATATAAGCCACATGACTCTTGTTCTACATCTGTCAACCACCAGTGGTAAGCTATTGTGACATTGTAGTGTGTTAAAGAAGCCATAAAACAGATATAATGTAGCTGAGCTGTGAATTATAGCCGCGTAGTTTCACACCATAAACAGTGTTAGAACCAGAGCTCCATCATTGTAAAATTATGGTGTGATTCTGGAGGTCTTGAACCTCAGGATAATCAACCAATAGTGTTCTAGAGTCTAGTATTCTAGAGTGTGGTGGTTCTAGAATATAACGTGTAAGGAATACTTGACTATTCTAGAATTGGAGAACACAAGACCAAGTGTGCTAGAATCTCAGGAGGCATTTACCAGTAGTAATTCAATACGAAAATATGTTCAGGACTCAGCTGAAGAGCTTCAGTAAAATGCTACAGAATATTGTTGCAGGTTGCTGCCATACTGGGGCTAAAAATACAGAGGAAATCCTAGGATACTTTGTCCTCAGTTACTGTGGTAAAAGTCCAACAATCCACAGTTATGTAACACAAAATGTTTCAGTGAGATGGCCTTGTAAAAGCAGCCATTTGAAGACATGTGTTTAGCAAATGAATAACTACCAGAATTTCAAATCAGAGAAAGATAGAGGAGGAGAGAGAGAAACATGACAGGGCATGATAGCAAAGAGGAGTGATGCACAGCAGTGGACAGAGAGAGAGAGAGGGAGAGAGAGAGTAAACCAGGATGACAGCAGACCACAGTCCCCATCTGCCATGCTATTAGATCTGTGTCCACAACAAACAGGACTGGAACAGACTCATCAAACACACTATGACTAAACCACGTGCTTGAGTGAGTGTATGTGTGTGTGTGTGTGTGTGTGTGTGTGTGTGTGTGTGCGCGTGTGTATGTGTGTGTATGTGTATGTGTGCGTGTGTGTGCATGTGTGTTCATGTGTGACAGAGGAAGAGACAAAAGAAAAGAAAAGGAGACTGACAGAGAGGAGAAAGAAAGTTTGTGAATGGAGGCAGGATATTTTCCATTTTTGGTGTACATGCCTAGCCACACACACACACACACACACACACACACACACACACACACACACACACACAAACTGCTTCAGAAATCACTGGTACCATTATCAGGCTTAACATTATCGGACAGATATTAACATTGTAGTCACAGCCAAATAAAAAAGAGTGTATACTTATAAAACACGCATGTTTTTTTTTCCCCCTCAGTGAACCAATGAATAGAATGTTCTGGAACGTTGTGCAGAGAAGAGGCCACTCTGTCCTTTAATCATGCTGCTTTGTAGCATATTCAAGCAAACCACACTGAGTGGAAATGTGTGTATGAAACAGCAAAGAGGAAAAAAGCACTTACTGCCCTAAGAAGAACACTTTGCACAGCAGGCTAGCTTTGTGACTGTGGCTGTCCTACTGATACAAACACTGGCTTTATTGTGTGTGCGTGTGTCTGTGTCTGTGTGTGTGTGTGTGTGTGTGTGTCACATACTCTATACTTTTTATTAATTATATAAATATGGAGTCACGAGAACTGAGTGTGTAAATGTGTGTGTTCATGCACATTTCAGTCTGTGTGACTGTGTATGTGTGTGTATGTGTGTGTGTGTGTGTGTGTGTGTGTGTGTGTGAGATTTCACAAGGGTCAGAGGTTTTAGAGTGACAGCTGGGGTTCTGCTTAGTATCAGGATTATAAAGGATGTGTGTGTGCATGTGTGTGTGCGTGTGTGTGTGTGATGTGTGTGTGTGTGTGTGTGTGTGTGTGTGTGTGTTTGTACACGTGTAGCTGAAGATTTGGATTGTACTTAATTACGTGTACACAACCATGATATAGTACATACAGTCTTGCTGTCCACACACACACACACACACACACACACACACACACACACAGACACACACTGCCATTTCTTATCACAAATATAAATAATTATCTGTAACCTGCATCCATGATCACCGATTCTCAAATTCTTTGAAGTAACATCATCACAACCGCACTGACGTGATGTGTGTGTTTGTGTGTATGTACGTCACGCTACAGGTCAGGGGACAGTCTGTTTGGATTAAAAACACACGTAACAAAAAAAACTCCAAATTAGGCAGTATTTTTTTTTTTTTTTACGGCGCCCACCCATTTGAAACCCAGCCCGTACTTCCCACAGACTGCTGTGGTCATACACAGCTGGTGAAAATCTGGGACGTCAATCAAGATTTAGAGATATCACTGAAACACACACTGCTGCTCTACAATCTGATGTCCTTTAATGTTCCATTTCAATATTAAAACCTCCCTAAAAATAAATAAATACATAAATAAATAAATAAACCAAAACTGCCATCACCTGCCAGCAGTTATTTGGTACGAGTCTGTAGGTACAATCTGCTGCTGTGTATTGACGTGGTCTCCGGCATAATGAGGAAGCGTGGTGAAACAACGCATACTTTCAAAGATAAGTAAAAAAAAAAAAAAAAAAAAAAACCCTACTTAAACATGCAATTATAACATCAGTAACTGCACATGAACAACACCCTCACTGGTGCGTGTGCAGAACCGTGAATTACTTAAAGATAGCAAAAAAAAGAGACATCTACATTACAGATCATCCTGTTTGCTGACATACCAACGAGCGCTTCGAAAACACTCATATCAAAGGTATCTTCTACGCCCAGATGCACAGCAGCAAAATTTTTATCTTTTACGAGAAAGGAATTAGAAGAATTTTGTGACGCTCCCTCAACCCTTAAGCATGTGTTGTTGCTGACTAAACGGAAGCTGAAAACTCTTGGGCCTAATTAGTTTGTACCTTCAAGCTGATACTCGTCCCCAGTGCTTTAGAAACACACCAGTGAATAGAACACAACAGTTCCACAGAGGCTCAAACCAAAGGACTTTGGTGGTGGGAGGGGGGTGCGGGGGGGTGGGGTCGGATGGAAGAAGACAGAACATATGCATGAAATTTCAAATGTTCTCAAGGTGTCTAGGATCAGGGCCCAGTTTTATTTATTTATTTATTTATTTATTTATCTATCTACTTATTTATTTATTTTCCTTCCCTTAAACCGCTGTTTCGTTGGACATTCAGATCGTCAAGTCCTTTTCCGCTTCCTGCGGTTTGACGTACAGTCTTCTATCAGCAGACTGACTGCAGAGATATATCTGTGTCCTACAGTCTGACCTCAATTTTTACAGCGTTAACACGCAGTGTCATTGCATGTAGGCACGGTCATGCTTTCCAGTCAACTGAAGCATGTCACAGATATGGGCAGGAGAATGACGAAAGCCTCGCCAGAGAGGAAAGACAAGAAGAGAAGGAGAATCAGGCCATCCTGAAGTTATCTATTTACTTATTTATCTAGCCAGTTGTATTACCTACAAAATGGGTGATCATCTCCAGCTTTTTGTACTGTTTTAATTTTTTAAGCTGAACACAAAGGATGACTTTTCTTATTTCGCTGCTATATACCAAATGTAAGGTTTTACTTCTGACACAGAACAAAATTCTGTCTAACAAAACTGGATCCAAACATCTTTATGGCTATACTTGATACATCAGCATTGAAGAACGTGCATTACCTAACACTCAGCAAATCATTCTTAGTTAAATATTGGTTAAAATCCTGATGGAGCACAAATGGCGTAGGTTATTTTCACACGTATGCGAGTCGAACCTTTTAAGTGAACCAGAGGGAATCACAACTCTATGCTAGAATGAGGCAGGTGTCTCGGAACTCTGACTGGAACCTGAAGAGTTTGTTTTGTTGGATTGTGCAGAATGTGAGAGAAGGGAAGATGCCAAGAAAGGTGACACAAAACAACTTCTAGTCACAAGATTATCTGGTCACCTCACTCCCTCTGTCACCCTCTGCCTTATCTCAGCCAATCACGGCACGTGGAATGCATCGCCAACGACGACGAAAAGATACAGTAGGATTCTTTTGAGGAATTCTCACTTTCTTATGACTGCAGGGAACATCTAAAGTGTTGCCTAGCGCCTGTGTTTTTCTGTCCTGATCCCAAAAGCCTTGGACAGAATGTGTTGTCACAAAACAAATATTAGTTTGAACTCAAATGCAACTTTGTTTTGAGGCGGCGTTGAAATCCTCATCCCTAGAAATAGCACAGATGTTGGACTAAGGATAGAAACGGGATAACGCAGGACAGACGGGCTGGAGTTTGATTTTCTGTAAATCATTTGTAACCACTGGCGTATTTATTCTCTCACGTGGCATTTTTTGGGAACCCAGTCTCGTGCTAAAACATACTCACGTAAAAGAAGCAGGGGTGATCTGTTTGAGGGTGTAAGTTCAAAATAAGTATGTTACGTATACACTTAATCGTTTGGTAGACGCTTTTATCCAAAACGACTTTCAAGACAGGCAGAATACAAACCAAGCATGTAGCCAGTAAGGAGCTCTCTGTGGCGTAAGTGCCGCCTCTAAGTTAGACCAGACAGAAGTGAAAGAAAAGTTCATGGAAAGTAAGAGAGTGAGCTATAGACAGATAGAAGTGGATCTCTAGCCCCCATAATCTAAACGTTTTTTCATGTATCTTCCAATGTAAAGCATCTAAATAAGTGCTGGGCAGTACCCTTCATAGAGGACAGGCAGTCTGCATCATACAAGTCAGCGCAGACGTGACAGTATCAGCTTTGGCATAGACTGTATAAGTATCAGTATAGATCTGTGTGTGAGTGTGTGTGTGAGTGTGTGTGTGTGTGTGTGTGTATGAAAGACAGGGGGAGCGTATGGATAAATCTGTGGAACCCTCAGTAAACTGGGAATAGGTGATTCAGCCTGTGGCTTTGTCTGGGCCTTCTTTAGGCCTGTCTGTAGAGTTTTGTGTGGGCCTTCTTTAGGCCTGTCTGTAGAGTTTTGTGTGGGCCTTCTTTAGGCCTGTCTGTAGAGTTTTGTGTGGGCCTTCTTTAGGCCTGTCTGTAGAGTTTTGTGTGGGCCTTCTTTAGGCCTGTCTGTAGAGTTTTGTGTGGGCCTTCTTTAGGCCTGTCTGTAGAGTTTTGTGTGGGGCTTCTTTAGGCCTGTCTGTAGAGTTTTGTGTGGGCCTTCATTAGGCCTGTCTGTAGAGTTTTGTGTGGGCCTTCTTTAGGCCTGTCTGTAGAGTTCTGTGTGGGCCTTCTTAGGCCTGTCTGTAGAGTTTTGTGTGGGCCTTCTTTAGGCCTGTCTGTAGAGTTTTGTGTGGGCCCTCTTTAGGCCTGTCTGTAGAGTTTTGTGTGGGCCCTCTTTAGGCCTGTCTGTAGAGTTTTGTGTGGGCCCTCTTTAGGCCTGTCTGTAGAGTTTTGTGTGGGCCCTCTTTAGGCCTGTCTGTAGAGTTTTGTGTGGGCCTTCTTTAGGCCTGTCTGTAGAGTTTTGTGTGGGCCTTCTTTAGGCCTGTCTGTAGAGTTTTGTCTGGGCCTTCTTTAGGCCTGTCTGTAGAGTTTTGTGTGGGCCTTCTTTAGGCCTGTCTGTAGAGTTTTGTGTGGGCCTTCTTTAGACCTGTCTGTAGAGTTTTGTGTGGGCCTTCTTTAGGCCTGTCTGTAGAGTTTTGTGTGGGCCTTCTTTAGGCCTGTCTGTAGAGTTTTGTCTGGGCCTTCTTTAGGCCTGTCTGTAGAGTTTTGTGTGGGCCTTCTTTAGGCCTGTCTGTAGAGTTCGCCTCTGGAAAGTGTCTGAGGGGACGTCTGCACTTCAAATGACTCTTTCAGTTCGCGTGAGGGGTTTTCGCATAACCCTTTAAACTCGCAGCTGCTGCGGACGCCGTCCTCTCTCAGGGGAGGAGCGCAGTCATTGGCCTTGACATCCATCTGGCCGGATAACTGTGCGATAACCATCTTATCAGAGCCGTGGTTTCTGCATGTTCGATCTTTACAACTTCACTGCCCTTCAAACTGTACAGAACATTGTAAAATTTACAGCCCTGTTCTCTCTGCCACTACCCGTTCAGCATGCAGCCCAGTCCATTTTTTTTTTTTTTTTGGGTCAAATCAGAAGTAGGGGGTTCAATGTACCTCTCTGTCTTAAGGGTTCTCGTATCACGCGTGGCTGGACAAACTTTAGTAATGATTCTTCTCTTTTTCTTTTTGGTTTAAGATAGTTTTCTGGAATGGGAGTTCATATCTGGAAGTTTCCACTGGGAACAAGGAGGCTGGTGAAAGCTACAGGCTATCAAATTTCTGAGGAACTGGAGGCACTGATGCATGAAATTTCTTGAAGGTTTGCAGCCCTGGCAAGTTCCACGGAATGTACAGTACTTCTGTACAGTCTATAATCAGATGGTTTTGTTTTTGTTTGTTTGTTTTGTTTTTTCTTTTTTCTTCAAAAAGTCGTTGTAAAGCATTTAGCCTACAGGGTTCTGCAATGAAGCCAAGAGTTGTGTAGAGTTCCCACAATCCCACAGCCTTGAATGAGGGTGGATCTTCAGGGCTGGGGTAGAGATCAGGACCACGTCAGAGCAGGCTCTCTCTCTCTCTCTCTCTCTCTCACTCGCACACACACACACACACACACACACACACACACACCTACTTAACTACTGTAAACTCCACATTCAATGGCCATAAAACAATTAGAAGCGATGCCACTGAGTGGGTGATTCATCCAACTGTCTAGGAGACGTTGCTTGGTTACGCCAACAACCCCTCCTTTCCCTGTTACAAGGAGTGTACATGAAACATTACTGAGGAAATCTCTCACTGAATGACGGGGTCATCTTGGTATGTAGAGGGGTGTAGGGTGCTCCCCAGGAATGCTGGACTGACGTAAGTTTACACAAGCAACTAACAGGGTGTGTGCATGTGTGTGTATTCACATTGATGTGTGTATATAAACGAACATGGCGTGTAAAGGACCACTGGGCGTGGATATGTTCTGGAGCAACAGATGATTTTGTTGAGTATAATTGATTACAAAGGAGTGGCTCAAGAAAGGGGACTGACGTAACCCCCAACACTTACACCACAACATCCAGCTATAACCTCAAAACTAACACCACAATACCCAGACCCAGATATAACCATAACGCTGTTACCCTCACAACCAAATATAACCCTAACACTGTTTCCCCTTATATCCAACTATAAGCCTCACAGTTACCATAAAAACCAATTTTAACCCTAACACTGTTACCCTGACATTCAGTTACAACACCCTAACAACCCTAACACTGTTACCCTAACAACCTGTTATTACCCTAACAGCCAATTATAACCATAACACTGTAACCCTTATATCCAACTATAACCCTCACAGTTACCATAACAACCAATTTTATTCCTAACAGCAGTCCACGACACCTGCAATCATTTTGCAATTATTTTTGTGTTTTGCTCTTGAGCAACCAAACATGACAACACGATCATGGAGACCAGTCGGACGAATCATTAGCCTAGCATTGGGTGTGTGTAACCCAACCAATCAGTCTCCCCTAGTGCTTCTGTAAACACCTATTAGAGAAAAAAAAAAAAAAGAAAGAAAGAAAGAAAATAGTGCAAAGTCCCGAATCCCTCGCTTCATTGAATACACTGGCATACTTTCAAGAACATCGACAGAACACATATTTTCCATTCCCAACGTGATCTGACAGAGCGCGACCAGCGAGAACGTCTCTGTAAATCACACGCCAGTGAAGGAAACGCAGGAAACCGACCGCTGAAATTCCACACGACGTCCCGCGACCGAATGAACAGCACTGCACGGTATTCAACAGTGTCCCGTGTGTGTAATATGTCCTACTTTACAGTTAATGAAGGGGGAGCTATTGAATCGTTTGCTTTTTTAAACCTGATTTTCAGGTTTTCCCACCTGTCTTTAACAGTGACACAGACGCATGGGGTTTGGAGTTATGTAACTCGGTGTTCATATACAACATAAATAGGTCACAAGGGTCAACGGTCTGTGTATCTAACACGCGTCATAAAGGAACGCACTTTGAAAAGAGATTACTCTCGCTTTCAAAAAAACGCCCCTCCCTTGACCTCGGGATCGGGAAAATATCTAAAAAGACCTCAGCACAGCCAACTTTTAAAGTAATCAGGCACCGTTGTGACAAAATTTAAGGCCCTTTTTTTTTTTTTTTTTTTTAATGTGACTTTCTGACATTGCCTTAAGACAGCAGAAGTGCCTTTATGGGATTTTTTTTACAGACCTCATCATCATGCTGTTGGTTTTCTAGTACTATAAAATTACAGTTATCTCGGCTCCACTTGGCAAGCAATACCCTACACTTAGTTCTGTAGTAACACTACGACAACCAACTAACTTTACAGTTCAGTCCATAAAAATGTGAATTGTTTCATGGTTTTTTTTTTTTTTTTTGGTTTTTTTTTTTTAATGTATTAAAACAGTTACAGGTTAAACACTGAATTCTAAAACCTGTGTTAGAAGACTGCGCAGTTTTAGCTGGTGATCCTCAGTGAAAGAGTCTCAAAAAAAAACAATCTTTTTTTTTTTTTTTTTAAACCATGTTTGGGAGTACTGTTGTGCTCGGGTCACAAATGAAGTATTTAAGAGGTTTATTCCGGACACAAACGGCTGCAAAAAGACATCACTTCATGAGCTTTATCGGTCTCTATTCAGCCTTTTGGGATTTAAGGTCTGTTGAGAAGAGTGCGATGGTAAAATGAATTTTGATTGTGGTTCACCTAGTTGAAAAAGAGGCAGCTGGCCAGAGGTCCAGTGCTGTTACCAGACCATGTTAATCACCAGAACATGCCCGGGCATAGTCTACCAATTAGTCCCTCTATGTGTTTAGGAGAAAGGGGAATTAGATTATGCAAGCTATTCTAAGTCAACACTGTTACTGAGGCATGTTCACACACACACACACATAAATCAGGGGTTTGTGTTAACAGACAACCACGACCTGGTGGAAAATACACACAGAAAAAAAAATCACCTATGTCTTTTTATGAGAGACTTTTAAATTTGAGTGTGTTTCAAAAAACACACACTTACACATACACACATCATACACACACACACACACACACACACACACACACACACACACACACACACACACACAAACACTTCTCAAAATAATCTGTTCATATTGCTCTATTGTTACCCAAAATGTACTTTTAGATAATCTTTTAATAAATTAATAAGTATTTTTAGTCTAAGAAATTTAATCATACCCCTCAACAGTGAACCCAGGACAAGGCAAATAACAACAGATAACAGAAGATAACAGTACCCTCTAGTGGTAACATTTAAGTATTACTTCTACACACTGCTTTGTTAGGCAATGAAAGACCTTTATGTATCTGAAAATCTATAATTATTTTATAAAAAGGAACAAAATTCAAAATGTCATCCAAAAAACCCACAAAATTACTTTAAATGATTCCAAACCTATTCCGCTTAACTAAACTACTGAAAGGTTATTTAAAATGAAATAGGTTTGTCTTCACTGCATGACTGCAACTGCGGGTTTCTTTGAGTTGCTTAACTGGCAGCTGCTTTGTGCGCAGCTCAGTGACAGGCGTGTGCTATGATATCTCAGAACTGTTGCAAAGTGTGCCATGGGTGAAAACGGTTGGCAAAAACAGCCTCTAGATAATATTCTTGGCGGTGGCTTTCACTAACACAAAGGGCGTTCTCTTGTTGTAATTAAGTGATTAATTCTATTAATGTTCTGATAGCACCGCGGAATCACATGATCCGTGCCTGGAGATTAGGATCAAAATGATATCGATTAAAAGTGACTTCTAGAACTTTCTCTCTCACTGTGACCATGATATTTAGCTGGTGCTCGTACCAGAGTAGAAAATGTACAATGTTTCGGCTCACAGGGGAGAAAAGAGAAGCCAAGGGGGTAAGGGTGATGTTCTGAGTTTAATTGGTCCCCAGTGTTAATATGTGTGAGTTTGAGTGTGTGTATGTGTGTATGCGTCTGTGAGAGAGAGAAAGTGTGTGTCTGTGTATATGTATGTGCGCAAACACGTGTGTGTGTGTGTGTGTGTGTGTGTGTGTGTGCATCTGTGAGAGAGAGAAAGTGTGTGTCTGTGTATATGTATGTGAGCACACACACACGCGTGTGTGTGTGTGTGTGTGTGTGTGTGGGAGGTTGTGAATGCGTACTCTAACTACAAGCCAGTTACGAGCTTACTTCTTCCCAAGGGTCACACTCCCAGCTCTAACTCAATAAGTGCTTCAGAAAAAAATAAATAACTAAACATAATTAGAGCTCAAAGCGGAGTCTGTTAAGTTTGAACTGATGTTCAAAGTAAAATGGCATTACGGTAAATTAGGTTACAAGGTTTAAACACACTCTGCGAAATTGCATTCAGGGGTTTTACTAGTTAATCTGATGAGTGGCCTCACAGTTGGAGGAAATGTTTGATTCCTTTTAAAACATGTACTGCCAGGTGTCACTGTCGATCATTTTATCAACATATTTATGTTTGTACATGATATTTGTACCACCCTATGCTTATTTTGCTGATATCTGACGAAGCTTCACGTCAAGTCGGTGTTTGTCCGTGCTTGTGTGTGTGTTCATGTGTGTGTGTGTGTGTGTGTGTGTGTGTGTTTGCATCTCTGCGGGCGTGTGCGACTTGCTTCTGAGGCTCCACACGTTAATACTGACTGTATTCGCTGGCCTGTGAGTGTGTGTGGGTGGGTGTGTTTGTGAATTTAACTTGTCTCTGATCTGCAGTAGCCCACATGACAACAGTGTTGATCAGAAGGTGGGTATAAGTGTGTTTGTGTGCGTGTGTGATTGTGTGTGAATGTGTGTGTGTGTGTGTGTGTGTGTGTGTGTATCCATGTGTATGTGTGTGTATGAGACTGTGTCTGATTCATCTCTGAGCTTTAATAAAGGGAGACAGTATTTGTTTGTCTGGAAGTGTGTATATGTCTGTTTGTTTGTAAATATATATCTTTTTTAACTCACCTCTGGGCTTCCGTACAGGATTGCCATGGATCTGTTGTAGCCTCTGCCTGTATTCTCTCTGGGCGGATACAGCGCTTTCTCAGGGGAGTCAGGCTCTCTGATGTCCAGAGAGTTCAGATCCTGAGCCAGGTCCGACTGGCTGACCGACCGTCGCCTTAGCGACAGGGGAGGAGTGGACGGCAACCCAAGGCGCGAAGGAGAGCATCCTCTCGCTCCGTTGATCCGGGGCACGAATCCTTTCACCTGAATCCGGCTGGAGCTCTCGCTACGCCGGGTCACCCTGGGGTCGGAACGCGGGGCGAGCCGCCCCCGTTCGGGGTCCTGAGGGGGAATCGCGATGATTCTGGGAAGGCAGGGGCTGGGACTAAGGTAGCGGGAGGTGGAAGGAGCGTACTTGGAGGTTTGTATTTGAGTCTGTCCACTGTAGGCCAGGGTTGGATCATAATAGTCGTAATGACAATAGGATGAAAGCAGTGTGGAGCCTGTGGCATATCTGGTAGAGGAGTACACTGGAGACATGATGAAGAGCAGGGATGGTGATGACGATGATGATGATGATGATGATGATGATGAGGTTGGTTAAGGAGGAGAATGAGGAGGAGTCAGCCACACAGATGACGAAGCTAAACTGCAATGAGGGGAAAAGACACAAATAGTTGAGTTTTCATGGACCACAGAAATTGAACAAATATAAACTAAAAAAAAAAATTAAAAATCTTCATTTAAAGAGCAATGAAAGTTTGCGTGAAACAAAATTAGAATTTATTATTCAGGTCTAACTCTATGTTCAACCAAAGGGAACACTCTAGAACCTGGAGTGCTGATATTTGGTAATTTTGTGTATGCTACACTTCAGCAAAATTTGCTCTTGACCCCTTCACTCTCTCTCTCCTTCCCTACCACACGTTCACACACACACACACACACACACACACACACACAGTCTCTCTCTCTAAAACACACACACACACAGTCTCTCTCTTTCTCTCTTACACACATACACACACACAAGCTGACGCATATTACTGAAAAACTGAGGTGGAACATGTGAGAAACATCACTTGTCTTTTCTTACAAACAGTATCAGTTGATCAGTTGTGAGGGGGAGTCAACCAAAGAGACATTACACACACACAGACACAGACACACACATATACACGCACAAATTAAGAAATAAAGAGAAGGTGCCTCTTATGTACTGGCTTTTTGACAAGAAAGAAAGAAAGAAAGAAAGAGAGAAAGAAAGAAAAAGAAATGTGTGTGTGTGTGTGTGTGATTCATCCATAGCTACAAATGATTTGTTATAAATAGCTACACACTCAGAGGCCTCGCAATAAATGTAAGAATTATCGGTGGCGTAATGAAGTAGAGAGAGATGAGCGAAGCAATATCATTACTGCAGTGAGTAAATCACGGCAATCTGAGCTTGCTAAACACACAGATACCGTAACTGCAAGAGACTGACCGTTGCTACCAACACTGATAAGCCCTATAGCTTGTCATAGCTAGCAAATACTTAACCAAATTGGGTCTCGGATTATTCGATGATAGATTAAAACACACCGAAGATAGCAGAGAAGAACTAGACCTTCTAAAAATACCATCTGGCCAACATAAGTCGGTTATGTCACTTGCTTGTGTCTATAGCCAGCCGCGGCTTATCCTGCAGTAGTTCTTTTCTGCAGAGACCAAAACGTTCTTACCGGCAGAATTCCAGTTCATCATCCCGACGGAGGAATATTCATGTATAAATCATTAACCGCTGCCTTCCGGGAATGTTTTACCGAGCAATGATGACCATCCACGGCAAATTCACATAGTTTCACACTCAAACGTTAACGCTCTCCTGTGACGGCATGCTTGTTAAGCTTCCAGCTAGGATATCTTCGTTTTTTAAGTCGGCTCTAAGGAACCGCCTCCCAAGCGGTCGCCTTAGCGACGTGGCGATCATTCTCTCTCTCTCTCTCTCTCTCTCTCTCTCTCTCTCTCTCTCTCTCTGCTTACAGTTACACGCGCTTAGTCAGACACGCGCGCGCACACACCCTAACTCTCTTTAACTCACACACACACCACAGACTTATGACCTCTTCACCACTTGTCCAGTGTGCTCGTGGTAACCAATTCCCTTTTCTATACCATCTTAATGTATGTAAGGGATAATGTATAGTCTGCCGGTCATTATCGAAAAATAAATTTCCGATAGGACGAACAGGTCTTGCATCGTCCTGAAGGAATTTATTTTTCGATAACGACCGGCGGACTATACATTATCCCGCTTATTAAACGGTTACTTGCCAAAATGATAAAAAGAAACTTCACACAAAATTTCATTTCAATGATTTTATTGCCATTTCGTGGCTTCCGCTGAGGAAAATAGTCTTCCGACAAATACAACTTTAAAATTGCAGGTGTTAGACTACCTGCTTACTCGTCAACTTGTTGCAGGTTAATAGGCTAAGTATTCTGTTTATTGATGTTAAACTGAATGTTTCCATTAATGGTGCAGTTTTAGAGAATCAATGGCACATCTCGGGGGAAGTTGAAGTTGATGACCCCATTCATTTCTTGTCTTTGATTGTCCGCAGAAACTTTTCACTGCCATGAATTTTCCATTACGATAAGTGAACGGACTACTTGCGGAATGATATGAAATATTTGAATCAGAAGGGCAAAAGCCGTGGCCTAAGGCAGCGGTCTTTTTTTTCAGTGGTCATTACCGAGAAATATCGGACGTTGGAACGTTGGGATGGTCCGTTCAATTCGATGGAACTTTCTGCAGCATTGTGAGGAACCGTATAATGAGACTTAATGTATCCCTAGTCTACACAGTACAATTCAATACAATAAATGTATAACAGACATTACTGAAACACTCCGGGTATAAGTATTGAGAATTGCTCAGTTTATTTTTAACAAATGGGATGGCTGCTATACAACTATAGTAGAAAGAGATTAGTGTTTACAGGAGAGTGTACACTTATTTTTAACACCTCTCTTTTTGGTCAGATATGCAACCTGTAATTAAAACAACAACAAGAACACACAAACAGGTCATCATGGCACCTCTGGTTGTTATCTGTACACGGCAGCACACCGAGTATTTCAGTAAGGACAATCAAGACAACATATGTAACGTATTGAACTCAAACCTCTCCATTTTCACAGCGATGTAATCGCTGTATAAAATCAGAGAGGCTGAAAAAAGTAAAGGAAACATTTAAACCAATTCAATCCGAATTTAAGAGCCCAGGTTTTTTTGTATGTGGGTGGGTATTTTGCTCAAGTCACCCTCACTAGCCACATGAGACGTTGAATAAAAAAAAACATTGTTATGTTTGTATCATCGTCACCAAAAACACCAATGACATGACCATCTTATCTGTCATTGTCATTATCATCATCATCATCATCATCATCATCATCATCATCATCATCATCAAGTGCATCATTAAGACTAATTCTTTCTGTTTTTGAGACTGTCCCCATAATTATATACATTAAATATCTCTGATGACAAAAAAAAGAATAAG
Source organism: Chanos chanos (assembly GCF_902362185.1). NCBI lineage: Eukaryota > Metazoa > Chordata > Actinopteri > Gonorynchiformes > Chanidae > Chanos > Chanos chanos. Next base: position 5,317,370 of record NC_044509.1, on the reverse strand, counting down.
CACTATTCATTCAGACTTGTTTCATATACACAACACAAATATGATAAACTATGATTAATTAGATTCAAAAAAGTAAGATTTGGTGTTGCTATTGAAGAATTCTTTGGAAATGTATGTAGTTTCATTTTTTTTAACAATACTTCTGTGAATTACAATAAGAAGGTTCTTTTAAAAATACTTTTAATCACATTCAGTACTCAGTTGAATGCAGATCTGTTACCATTTAATCTGAGTCTTGTTGCAAGATGGTAGAATTGATGGTTAGATATTAGTTAATTACTGTACGTAATAATTTGAGAACTGTGGAGAGTTTGCATCTGTGTGTGTGTGCGCATGAGAGAGAGAGAGAGATAGAGAGAGAGAGAAAAGTTTATTTTCATTCATAACATCCAATGTAAATCTTAATAAGCCCAGAGAATCACGTCCAGGGTCATCCTTAAACCATGAGAAAACCTTATATTTATACACACTCTGCTGCCATAGAATGTACGTATGTAAAGTGTACACTCCCTCTTATAGTTTAATGCGTTTTTTTTTTTTTGTTTTTGTCTGTAATGTCTGACGTACACTGTAATTCTGGCATTCTTTGCTTGTAACAAAAAAAAAAAAAAGAAAAAGAAAAAAAAAATTCAGCTGCTTCTGGGTGTGATGTGGATTATGGGTTGGGTCCAGTCAACAGGGAGGAGAATCAGGTCTGGGTTGATTATTTGGCTCTGTGTCATGTGGAATTTGATGGTGTGTTTTTTTTTTGTAAATGGGATGCTGGTTTCCAAGACGCATCAGTCAGAGGGTTTTCTTGTTTTTTTTTTTGTGGAGGCTGAGTGTCTGTGGTGGGCGGTCATGAACAGATTGGGGGGGGTGGGGGGCGGGGGGCTGTTCCAATCTGCTTTGTAAGAATTTGCAGTGATGTTTTGGACTCTTTTCCTTTCTTTTTGCTCTTCGCTGTTTTTTTTTTTTCCCTCTGTACCTCTGTGTCCTCTCGGTACTGTTCGGTAAAGGTTAAGAGTAGAAGACGGACATGTGTGTGTGAATGAGGACGAAACAGCTGCTGACACCAATGATAACCAGAGAAACCAGAGGCCGAAGGTCATCACTTGAGCTAGTGGCTTTGAATGGAGAAAAACAAACATGAGATGATTTGTATTCATCTGCACAAGATAAATAGACAGATAGACTGATGGACACATATACAGACAGACAGACAGACAGATAGAATGATAGATAGATAGATAGATAGATAGACAGACAGATAGATAGATAGCCAATGTTTGTGGTCATGAATGATCCATCTATCTATCTATCTATCTATCTATCTATCTATCTATCTATCTATCTATCTATCTATCTATCTATCTATCTACGACATTCACTGCTCAGTTGAATACATTCACAGTTGAATACCACATCATCAGTGCTATTGTACTGTTTAGGGTGGAGAGTAAGCTGTCTTTTGTCCCTGTGTCCCAGTGTGTGTCACTGGTCTTAAAACCCCTGTTCACAAGTAATGTTAGCCTTAACCTGGAGATCATGAACACTGCACACGATTCTCTTTGGTTTTTGAGTTACAGAGAAGAAGAGAAGAACAGTCGGTACTGTGACGTCTGAGCATGGTGTTACTGATATACGCTGTATGAAAGGTAGAGGGGTGTGTGTGTGTGTGTGTGTGTGTGTGTATGTGTGTGTGTGTGTGTGTGTGTGTGTGTGTGTGTGTGTGTGTGTGTGTGTGTTTGTGTGTGCACGCAGTCTTACCACGGCAGCTTTTTCCATCTTTCTGCAACATTCCTGTCACACAGCTACACACAGCGCCCGTCATCTGACTCGTACAGATCTGTTCACAGCCTCCATTATCCTCTTCACACCAGTCTGACTCTGTAACACACACACATGCACGCGCACGCACACGCACACACACACGTGCACATTTACACAAACAATTATAACCACAAATAGCTTAGCCTCATCTTTATTTCTGATACATCCACACACACACACACACACACACACACACACACACAGGGAGGGAGGGAAAGAAAGAAAGAGAGAGAGAGAGAAATATACCTCTTTTTCTGATTGGCCCAACTGTCAATATGTGTTCTTTTTGCTGACTGTAGTCTGAGTATACCCTTCTGTTGTGTGGACAGTTCTGCAAACAGCACACTGAATATTGATCAGACATGCCCAAAACACCTTTCTACCACCCCAGAATGTCACTACGAAAGCAAAATGTCCAACACAGTACATGTTCATACATATGCAATTTAGCTTAAAATCCTCATAGTGAAACCCAGCAGCTCTCAATTACTACCTTCAAAAAACAGTAATGACATAACTGGGCAATTATAGAGTAATACCATAATTATACGATTACATCTAAGGGCTATTGTATAGTCTGCCGGTCATTATCGAAAAATAAATTCCGACAGGACGAACAGGTCTTGCATCGTCCTGAAGGGATTTATTTTTCGATAAATGGAATGTTTCCATTAATGGTGCAGTTTTAGAGAATCAGTGGCACATCTCGGGGGAAGTTGAAGTTGATGACCCCATTCATTTCTTGCCCCTGATTATCCGCAGAAACGTTTCACTGCCATGAATTTCCGTTACGATAAGTGAACGGACTACTTGCGGAACGATATGAAAAACATGAATCAGAAGCACAAAACCCGTGGCCTAAGGGAGCGGTCATTAATTTTTTTTTTTTTTTTTTTTTTTTTTTTTTTTTTTTAGAGGGGCAGCCTGTGGCCTAAGCGTTAGAGAAGCGGGCTTGTGACCGAAAGGTCACTGGTTCGATTCTTAGGACCAGCAGGGAAAACATACACGGCTGAAGGCACTTAACCCCCAACTTGATTGTGCCCACCACTGGTGTGTAAGGATGGGTTAAATGCAGAGGTAAAATCACTGCTCACAGTGTGTGTCCACAGTCACAGAGATTTAATCTTATCAAGAATTATCAGACCTTCGAACACTGGGACGGCCCTTTCAATTCAATGGAACTTTGTGCAGCATTCTGAGGAACTGCATAATAAGATTACACAACTGTGATTTATATGATTACATAATTATAATGAGAATTCTTTTTAATGACCAGGGACAGACGGGTGTATGAGAACTCACCACTTTGCAGGCGTTAGTCTCTGAGTCACACAAAGTGACATCACAGTGCAGATGAACCTCATCATAGTCACCGATGAATTTAAAGACGGTGACATGGAAACGGCAGGTGAGGGACACTCCATTTTCAGCCATACCTATGGTGTTGTCTTTAATGTTTGGGCACCTGTTAAATATAAGTCATGAATCTTGAGACGGAATGAAGTCATCACCTCTCTTTCTCTCTCTCTCTCTCTCTCTCTCTCTCTCTCTCTCTCTGGCTATTTGTGAATTTAAGTTCCAAGCATACACTTTTGTATATACACAATTGCAAGAAGAGTTTATGTTATCGTCCTGAGAGACAGTTACATGTGCTGCTATACGAGTTGTTCGGATGAAATGTCTTAATTTGTGAGTGAGCGAGTGCGGACAATGCACGTGAACGCGCAGATATCATGTTTATGTTTTGTTTTGTTTTGTTTTGTTTGTTTATTTTGTGTAGCAGGTATACATCTGTAGCAGAACGGCGTGTTTGCAAATGGGTTTTAGTACCCGTAGCTGAGCGGTGCCATAGCTTAAAACAATGAGTGAACGTATGTCTGTGTGTGTGCGTTGTTACCCTCTCTCTATGATGATGTAGCGTAGCCGGTCGTTGCTATAACGGGACGGCGTAGCCCAGCACATGTTGACTATGAGAATAAGTTGATGCTCGTCCGCTCCCTCCACGAAAACCCCCACGTACAGCACATCTCGCGTGCTGAGTACCACCTCTCCCTCCCGGTACGGCTGTCTGTAAGAGGCGTTCTTGTACAACGCCATCTTAGTGATGAAGTTCCCTTCTTGAGTGGGTAAGGTAAGATTTATCACACTATGGAGACACACACACACACACACACACACACACAGAGAAAGAGAGAGAGAGAGAGAGAGAGAGAAATTTAGTCATGAATATTTGTTCAAAACAGTAAAATTTCACACCTCAGGCCTTTAGTCTACCACACCTTAAGAGACGTTATGGGAGGGAGGGAGGGAGGGAGGGAGGGAGAGATAGAGAGAGAGAGAGAGAGAGAGAGAGAGAGAATTAGGGAGTATCTGAGGACACAGAAGCTGTAAAATGGGATCATACTTTTGGGCAGTCCCTGCATTACTCTGCTAAAATGACATGCTCAGGCCTGTTTGTGTGAGGGCAACATGAGGCTTAAGCATTTTATGTAAGGCACATTTCAGAGCACTTTTACAATACCCAATAAAAATCTTTCTCTGGGGACCGAAAAGTCTCTCTCTCTCTCTCTCTCTCTCTCTCTCTCACTCTCTCTCTCTCTCTCTCTCGCTCTCTCACTCTCTCTCTCATTCTCTCTTATCTGATAACAAAAGCTATAAATCAAACACATGTTTGATAGTATCTGGAGACTAAGAGCAGTCATTTCAATAAAGATTTATCATTTATTTTGAAAGCCACAACCAGTTTTGGCTTCTGAAGATGGATGTCTGCGCTGTTAGTTCTTTAATCTGTCAACAGCATGAATTCCGAGGTCATTTAAGAACTTGTCCTCAAAATGTCAGCAGTAAAATGAATAAAAAATTCATTTTTTTTCAGAGGCATCCCAGTTCAAATTGAGCTCTGACCTTAGCATGGGTTTCAGCACTGTCTCCAAGGATATCTTGATGTCCAGCTCATAGGCACAAGAGAACTCCACATTGATGGTCTTGTCTCTGGTCACTACGTTCCCCGTGTTATTAATGCTCTCAATCCACACGGTGTTCTTGTACATGATGTGTGTACCATTGGACTGAAGACACACGCGCGCGTGTACACACACACACACACACACAC
>NC_044509.1:5282446-5307446 GCF_902362185.1 Chanos chanos | reverse complement strand
AGGCTACGAGGCAGCGAGAGCAAAAGCAAGGTATTCCAATCAAAAGCCACCTGCAGAGGAAAACGATCGTGTTCAGTATTTCTCATTTATGAAGTTCACAGGGACCAGGTTATATTAGCATGGTTAGAGTAATATCATTAGAACTACAATAGTTAAACAAACTGTGATTGACAGTTTGTGCAATGTTTGGTGACACAACACGTGACAGTATGAAATCACCACCACCACCCTTAATTATACTTGTAGCTCTGAGAAATTAACCTACCTTCAAACCAAAGTCTGTCTCCACAAGTAACTGCAGTCCCAGAGTGTGAATGTTGATCTTTCCTGGGCCCAGTTTCACAGGCAGGTACAGGCGTTCCTTATTTACCTGGGAATCACATAAACCCCTGTTCATCCAACCGCTTTTAGTCCTCAGTCAGACATGCATGTTATTAACGTTGTCACATTCCCTCAAAACCCACTCTCTTCTCCAGTTCTCTCTCTCTCTCTCTCTCTCTCTCTCTCTCTCTCTCACTGTCTCTCTCACTGTCTCTTTCTCTCTCCCCCTCCCTCTCTCTCTCTTTCTCTCCCACTGTCTCTCAGTATCTCTCTCTTTGCCCGTCTCTATCTTTATTTGATCTAAAGAGCCCTTTAGATCTTTGGATGAGGTTGCGAACTCATTCCAAATGTCACTCGAGCATGAGAGTTTCTCTGAGTCTGCTCCAGCATGTTAACAGATTCGCACTGAAATACGATATCATCAAAGTGGGATGTGCTTTTTGTCCTGGCACTCTGATTAAAAATGACTCTTTTTTTTGTCACAAGTATGACAAGTTTGACCTTCACAAGATGTGTGTATCCTTTGTGTGATAAAATTACCCATGGATTCTTGAGATGGCTTTCTACAGATGGTCACTGTCAACGCCTGTCTGGTCACACATACTGATGTACAATTATGTGTCTTAAATTCTAATCACACAGACTGGTCACAGTCTCATGGATAGCTGATCCCAATTCAGTGCTCAGGAGGACAATTGTTCCTATTCCTGTTTTCTTACTAGATACAGTAGAACTCACTGACAATAAAGGTCGTTTTCTGATGCAGAAAACCGTGAATTTCTCAAAGCCGTTTTGAGCAGGATACTACCGATAAACGAAGAACCTAATTACTGTCAATCTGTTCAAGTCTGTTTAAAATGTATTTTATAAGCAATGAATTTTAATGTGACACATTGCAGTAAGGTAGGTATAACAATTCTAAATCGGGTGATACAATATACTCGCAGACCTCAGAAGAGAGTTTCATCCATTTTTTTTTCTCTTTTTCATATTTTTCATCAATGCATTCTTACATTCACACAGATAACAGTCTGATTAATTTCACCAAAGCATTTCAAAATGCTGTCAGTGTTAACATCCTTAACCAGAAACAATGAGACATAATGAGGCCTGGGCCCAGGAAACCTTGACCAGTTAAATAACTGTCAGAATAATGAAACTCAAGCACCACACAAAGGTGGAAACCCCCCCCCCCCACAAGTTTATAAGAAAAAGATGAAATTGGGGAAAATTTCCCCAATTTCAAGGCTGAACACTGAAACATGTTTTCAAAAGTACAATGAAATTTATGAACATTTTGGAAATGAACCACCTTCTAAAACCAGCAGCAAATGAAGTGTCTGCATGTAAGATTCACCGTATCCCCGTCTCCCTTCTACTCACCGTAACCATGTACTTGAAGCTTCGCGACACCTCAATCTCGTAGCCGTAAACCTCCAGAACGAAGCCCCGCACCCAGATGGCCTGCCCCGTGTCCCTCTCTTCATTTCGGACCGACAGCTGGAAATGTGGGAGCCCCCCAGGTTCCATCACAGCGCTGAGACCTCCGTCACTCTGTCCATCTCCGTCACTATCCTCATCAGCTCCTCCACACTCTGTGGTGGCCATTGTCAGAGAACAGCTGCTCTGGAGATCGAACGGCACGCCGCCAAACGGCAGGAAGTGGCTGTAACCGCCGACGACACAGAGGGCCTCGGTGCGGGGTTGGCAGTAGAAAAGCCCCTCGCTCTCCTGACAGTACTCCTCCGGGTGGCAGGGCGAGAAGGTGCAGTAGACGCTGTTGTCAGAGCCGTTACAGAAGCAGCGTTCCTGGCATTCCCAGTCCGTCCAGAATGTCTCGTTGGTGGCCAGTTGACGGCCCAGGTAGAAACAACCGCAGTCGCTACGGGCGACACACAGGCCGTCTCGTAAAGCGAACCCCTCCTCACACTGGCAACCCTCAATACAGGGCAATGGGCACGGCTCCTCTGGTTCGTCCAAGTTGGCGCAGGTCAGCGGGCACGCGGAGGTACACTCTTCGAAGTGACTGTTTTCTGGGCAAGGCAGAGCTGAGGAGAATGACATAGAGAGTGAAAAGGGGTAGAGAGGAGAGAGAGAGACAGACAGAGGATGAACAAAGAGAGTATGCGGCAGGGTAACAAGAATGAGATACTGTGCAGCAAGACAAAACCTTTTGTTCGGAAACACTCGTGAGTTCTCTCAACAGCACAGACCCAAGCAGACAAGAGGGAAAGAGAGCCAAAGAGAGTAAGTAGGAGGGACAGAGAATGATGCGATGGGGCTAAGAGGATCTAGAGGATCTAATGAACAAGTGACAGCCAGAGACAACACGTCAGTAAGCAAAACTACAGACCAGGCGTCCCTCATGCTTCTATATGAATGGAGCGTGTGTTTGGAGATTCTTACGGCAGTTGGTAGCGCTCCTCCATGAACCTAGATTTATTTGTGCATCTTGGCATGCTGAGGCGTAAGCTTGCAGGGAAGAGCAAAGTGCCGAACGATTGCCTTCCTTCACACACATGTTATACAGACAGTTTCTGAAGAAGGGTGAGGGGTTGACAGCGGCATGGCAGGCTAAGAAAGAGCTGTTGCTTGGGTCATTGATGTTTCCGCAGAGCCAGGGGCTCTGGTACAGTCTCAGATCCACACACATACGGTAAAGGTCCTCGCAGTCGCCGTTACACGTCAGGTCATCCGCGATGGCTCTCCAGCCCTCCACGAAGAGCTCGGCCGAATCCGCCTGCCTGCCGTTGGGCAGACGCAAGTCATCGGAAGGGTCGCCGTTGAAGTAGCCGCAGAGGCCGCAGGTGGCGTTGTACAGGAGCATGGACAGGGTTATGTTGAGAAGACCTTGCCTAGTGTACCGGGCCCTTACCAGTCCGCTCCACTCGATCACAGTAGCGTTACCGGGGGCTCTGTATATAATCAGAGGCTCCACAGGATGGACATACGGCAGGACCACTAGCTCACTGTTCAGCTATGGGAAGAGAAGACAGCATGTTAACCTTCGGTGCGATTTGAGGATGAAAATAAAATGATGGAATCATTGGTTTGTCACTGGTTTGTCCATCTCACATTCACTGAATAAAAACAGATAACTGGAGGCTGTATAAAGTGGCACTGAAAGACACAATTTGTTTGTGAACGTTCAGCCTAGAGGTTAAGATGAAAGGTATATTGCCAAAAAAAAAAAAGAAAGAAAAAGAAAAGAAATGTCCTAAACTGAGTTTGCATGAAAGGGACGTCACAGACCTTGACAATGTCGAAATCCGAGCCGCCCATCTGTGCTTCCAGGTGACCCACCCTAATTACCACGGGTCGCATCCAAGTGGGTCCCTTATTCGTCAGCTTCCTGCCAATCTTCACCTCCACAGCCGAAACATTGGGAGGCAGAACTCCACAGGTCTTCACCAGATAGAAGGAGTTCTCGTCTGGGAAGGCCATGGTGGAGCCATCGAAGGTGGACAGGACGTAGGTCTGGGAGAGCGAGCAGACCGCCTCTCGCCGCGGATAGCATCCCAGGAGTCCAACCTCGGCCATGCAAACCTCCTCTTCCCGGCATGAGTCGTTATAGCACGTCACCTCCCCCGCGAAGCCGCACACGCACCTCTGCAAGCACTCACCCCCCACCACGCCTCCTTCTCCCGCCCAGAAGGTCTCGTTTAGCGGGTAGTAAAGTCCATCCTGTTCGCACCCGCAGTCGGACCTCCTTACGCACCGACTCCCACTCAGCACGTAGCCCTGGTCACATTGGCAGCCCTCTGTGCAGGGGTGGGTGCAGTAAAGGTGTGCAGTGAGGTCAGAGCAGGAGGCGGGACAAGCGCTAGTGCACACCTCATAGTGGCTGAACTCTGGACATGACAGGGCTAAAAGCAAATCAAAGAAGACCTTTTTTTGAAAAATGATCTAGGCTATCTAGATGACCTAGTGGGCAATGTATTCTATAAAAATTCATGACGTTCACACGTTAACTGTAATCAATTCTTTGTGTTTGTGTTTGAAAACCATATATGCACATGTATAGTGATGTTGAAATATGTGTGTGGCCAGTCATGATTAGTCATCACAGTGGTAGAAAAAGACTACATGAATTTGATTGATATTTGAAAGAATCTTTTGCATTTTCTGGCCTGACATGTATGCTCTCCTGTGTCCTTGCATGTGCTACCCACCACAAAACGTGCGTGACCTCCACGGTCGGATGGTAACACCGAGTGCCTGGCAAGCAAGGGCATATGCCTGAATGGCTTGGCACAGGGTTGTGATGTTGTCACGGTTACTGCACATGTCATAAACGCAGCTATAAACGAAAGCCGTGGGGTCCACCACGGCCCGACAGTCCCTGAAGGGACCGTCTGTCTTATTGATGAGCCCACAGTAATCCGGACGAAAGTAGAAGGCTTCGGTCGCTGGCTCGCACACGCTGCAGTTCTGGGCGCATCCGTCCGTGCACCGCCAGTCAGTGTCCTCCGCCCGCCAGCTCCCGCCCAACTCCACAACGCTCTCCGCCAGCGAACCGTCTGGCAGCACAGGGTCGTCCGCAGGGTCGTCGTTATAGTTACCACAGAGACCGCAGGTGTTGTTGAAGTATGAGCTGGGAAGTGAAATGGAAGCGTAATGTTGGCCGTCGTACGTCACCAACAGGCCGAAGTCTGTCTCCAAGGCAACGGCCACACCAGATTGGTACACCTTGACCGCGCCCAGCTGCAGCTGGACTGGGAGGGTCTTAATCAAGCCATCCACCTGAAAGAAGAGCAAAATACGACCAAAAGAATATCAGCTATTTCCAACATCGCTTTGATTTTCTTAAAGTTCACTGGAAATTCACTGGATTTGCTTCATTTTTCTTGCCCTGAAAAAATGCACATTTGGAATGGTGGTCATCACAAGATCACGATGGAGCAAGCACTACAGGTCCAGAGCGTCTGGACATAAGAGGCCGAGAATCTATGACATCATCAGAGGCAAGGCGACAACAATGGCAACTCATTTAAACGGCATTTTAGACGATGAATGGTCACAGGAACTCTGCTCACCTGCACATTACCCATGGTTCCTTTAGGCAGGCTGATACGGTGGCCGTATACCTCTACGGTGACGTCACGCAGCCAGGGACAGCAGTCGTCACGCCCGGTTCTCATTCTTGGCTTCCACACTGAAGGTGGGCAGGCCTGGTATCTCAAAGCACGGCCGTGCGATGAAGGTAGAGCAGTGCCCTGCGGAAAAAAAAACAAAAAACGGACACTCGAGGAAGTCACTAGTATCACAGCATTACGGGGGGAAACAGATGGTAATTACCTGTACCATGACAGACGATACTGAGGTAGATTACTGTCAGTAAGCGTGTAACTGAAGTGTTTTGACATTTTAAATGAATCTGATCTATGCTGCTGTGCAAAGGTAAAGAGCTGTGACTACAAGACTGATCTACGACCAAAACCAGCATTTTTAACGTGTGTGTATTTTGTGACAAACAGCTTAACTGTTCAGCTATGCGGGTTTTTTTTTTCCAGAAAAAAAAATTACTTGTCTATCTAGAACCTACTTGGCTTGACTGCAAAAAAACCCCTTTAAAACCAGTTTTCTTCCTTTCACATTTACTCTTTCCATTTGCAGCACTGTGTGTTACCGTTTCCATATCAAAATTACACAGAGTTTCTTTCATTTGTTTCCACTATATTGCTTAGGTTCAGTCTTTTTTTACTAATAACCACAACCATTACACTGATCGCGATGATCACAATTTTTACGTATCACAATACGATACAATCTCATCCATCACATTTCTGCCCCAACCTGAAAGTGGTAGAGAAAACCGTCGAAGGTGTGGTAGTGGGGGTCTCCAAACACCACGCAGGTGCTGGTGCGTGTAGGCTGGCAGTAGTAAGCCCCTTCCTGCTGTTCGCATGTCTCCAACTGTCCGCACGGGGCCTCCTGACAGATCACCTCGTTATTCACGTCCAGACAGCGGCATCGCTGGGTGCACTGGTCAGACAGCCAGAACACCTCTCCGCGCCGGTAATAACGACCTGAGGGAGGGTGGGGGCGAGGGGTTCACACAGGACAGTAAGAGATTCATTGGACAGTGTGAGAGTGAGAACATAGTTGTAGACACTTACACACATGCATTATGTAGGAAACAGTGGAAAATGTCATCTCTTACTATGTGTACTTACATATGACTGATCTGGTACACGAGCACCATTCTTTCCATTTTTTTTTCTCTTACCGTTATAGCTGCAGCCGTTGGCTGGGTCTATCTGGTCTGTGTCGATGCGGAAGAGCCAGCGTCCAGGCATGTTAACGTTGGTGGTCTGCTCAAATGTTGACGACCTCGTTCGAGCGTGACCCGGGATAGATTGAAGAAGTGACTGACGTCCCCACCGTTGGAAAACTGACTAGAGAAGTGAATTGTGGGAGGCAGAGATACGGAGGGAGAGTTTGGGGTCAGAGACATAAACTTTAAAATGACCTGGGGATGGTAAATGCAGGAGACAGTGGATGCTTTAAGAAAAACTGAATCATGGTGCAGCAAAAAAAAAGGCAGAAGAGTTTATATATACTAGCCACTAAACCTTCAAAACTAGATATGTTGAGCAAACGTATTCAGAAAAGTTTTGGCTGCTGACAGCTGTCATCAGAGGTGAGAATGTTAGCCAAAAGGCCATATTTATAAAAATCAATCATGCATAATTTGTGGAAGAGATTTTACTTTAACTGATTATGGTATTTGTTGTAACCTAAGAGCTGTACCAATACTTCAATACTTCTCATATCTGGAGCATCTATGATGATGATTAATCAAACAGTAACAGAGATCAGTCTAACCAGTCATTCATGGTCTTGGAAAACTGGGTTACCTGTGCAGTGGTTCCCCCGAGACCAGTCAGAGGGTCTCCCCCACTGGCAGTGCCAGTGGTCCAGTTGATTTCCCCATAGTTAAACATGGCAAAGTGTGCTTGGCCATCTGAGATCAATACTGACTGGAACGTGTTGACCTGAAAAGATAAAACCAGTTTGTGACAATCACCCTTTGGCCGTCTATATCCACCATCTAACGTTATCCACTATATTAATATCAGAATTTACACAAAAGCATGTCAGAACTGATGTACTTCCCAAATCCAATAACGAGATACCATTTTCAGCCACTGGATTGTCTTAAGGTAATATCAAAGGAAGAACTGGGCAGTACATTCATTTAGACGGATTTATGTAAAGTGCACGATTAAACGAGATTCAGATGTACGAGAAAGAAAGTAATGGAGAGGTAAATCTCGTGGCGTGTCGTACCGGCGTGGTCTGACTGCCACCGTAAAAGGTGACTTGGCTCCAGGTTGTGATGAAGACCCAGGTGGCGGTAAAGGAGGGCATGTTCTTAAAATATTTGCGGACGTCCTGGGTGGCCCGTTCCAGGATCTCCGGCTCGGTTGTCTCTCGATAGTACACGTCACCCCGAATCCGTTGTGTAAGTCTGCCCACAGAGGGGCGATGAAGGAGCGACTGTCACTCAAGGGGAAGGCCTCAGGCGTGAACTGGCTCACCTGAACGTTGAAGGATATCACACCGTTGTTGTTGACCTACAAGAACAATGAAAAGGGAGGCCTCTTAAACAGACAGACAGACAGATAGATAGATAGATAGATAGATAGATAGATAGATGATGGATGGATGGATAGGTAGTTGGTGAATAGATTAATTCAATCTTTTCATGTTAAATGCTTTCTTGACGTTGAATAAAAACATGGGGGCTTGAACAGGGGAGCCTGAGCTCCAGAACACCTACGTAAAGAGAACGGTACGGGATGTTGAAGAAGATGAACGGAACAAGTAGGGAAAATTCCGCTGAACTGCCGTCATCCATCTTTGGGGTCTCTAAGTCCCTGTAGGCTGGTCCGTAGGGGTAGAGGATATCCTGAGAGAAAGCTTTGTGGAGAGGTAGGAGTATTGAGAAAAGTCATCAAAGCAAAAAGACCATTACTCATAACCAGCTTGCCTGACAGGGCTGAGTCATCTGATACGTAAGCAACAGTGATCTTAACTAGATAGAATCAAAGCAGCGTCTGGTTAACCCGAGAGGACAGATAACGGGAACTACACTCATTCTCCAGGCATCCTATTCTTTACCCGTTGGTTTCTATCTTCTCTCCTTTATTTTTTCTATCTTCTTTTATCACCGACTGTTAGAGAAATCTGGGCTTAAATCTGATGCATGCCCGGTGGAAACATATCCCTCTTTCATTAATTAAAGTTTCTTATCTACCCCTGTTTTCATCTGTTATGTGTTCATTACTGGAAATTATTACAGGAAAACAGGAACAGGAAATGACTTGAGGAAACTGTCAAAGGGCTGTAAAATAAGTCAGAGGGAGACGCGCACAGTACTGACCTCGTCCAGGAGCGATGATGCTGAACAGTTGGAAGAGAGTGACTAAAGTGCTTGTTTTGACCATCCTAAAGCCCTGGGGGAGAAACACAGTCAGGGAGGATGAGCTGAATGCATACATTAAATTTAATTAGGTAACGGTCACTGTTCATCACAGTTACGTAAGCCCTTTTAAGACAGTTTCAACTGAAATGGGAGATGGATGAGGGCTTTGTAAAATATCTTAAACGTGTCAAAACGTGACATACACGAAAACCCTGAAGAACTTTGTAAAACTTGTAAAAATTAAGAAAACAGAAACTCTGTAGGCTTAGTGCTCTCTCTCTCTCTCTCTCTCTCTCGAATCTTCCCCCAAAAGTTAAGAAAAGTCTCCCAGGCCTCCCGAGGGGTTTTCTCCCCCCCCCCGGCTGTGGTGGGCTTGTTGGCCCAGCGCTGAAAAGGTTTCATTATGCGTCAGGGAACAATGTGCGAGGATCGCATTCTCCCGGTTGTCCCATGTGAGCGGTCTGTGCTGGGACTGGCCTAAGCCTGTACAGGGCCAGGCGTTCCGTAGCCTCGTCTCAACCGACCCTGCCGTCTGGAGACTCCATTACTGTGTGTATGTGTGTGTTTGTGTGTGTGTTTGTGTGCCATGCCTTGTTGGCTACAGGGGGTGGGCTCGTGAACGATGGGAGCACTAATGGGCTTATTGAGTCGTTTGAGTTGCAGGGGTCTTTTGCAATCAACCACAAGGGTTTGGGGATTGAGTCGTCTCTCCGTTTACTTTGCCCCACTCGTCTAAATCTGGGTACGCGGCATTTTTTTTTAAACGTCCAGCGTCGCTCAGTGAGCGATTAATAAAAAACAATGCGGTCATTTACGCTAATTTCCTTCAATTAATCCGTGTCATTATTTGGCATATTTTTTTGTGCTGTCCTCAAAAAGTACTGATGAAATGTTTCCTTATGCGACATGTCGAATCCATTTAAAATAGAGATGAGACTGAAAAGGTAACATTAGGGGAGGGTCTGATGTCTTTTGATGCATAATTGTTGGCTTTTTTTGGTCCCTTTCCCATCACTGTGCCTCTGTATATTGAATTTTTGGTTAATCTTCGATTGGTCAGTGAGACATAGCTTGGTCTCAGACCAAAAACGCCTGTACACTCACATTCACATTCAACCACTTAATGCTCACACCAGAGCTTCCATCTTAATCTTTTTTTTTTTCCATTGTGTGTTTCTGCAGATTACATGTGACATTTTTGACCATGCAACACACACGGAAATGAAAAACAAAAAAAAGAGAACGCACTTGTTGAGGAGTTAGATGAGTTTGTTAGTGGAACATCTTGACCAAAAAACCCCAAAAAAAACCCCCCCCCCCCCCCCCCCCCACACACACACACACACACACACACACTTTTGCAGTTAATAAGGGTGACTTTCCTTTTGTTCCTCTACCACGTGCGATTGTTCCAAAATTTTTTAGATAGATTAAAAAAAAAGAAGAGAGCTGCATTATTAAGAATGTCATCACGAGTTGATAAGATTTTACCGCCGTATTTCAGCTATTTCTGCTACGTCTTTTTTTTCTGCTGTCATTCAGGGCAACAAATAAACACGACTCAGGTGTGCCTCACTGAGTGATCCCTGCTGATGGAGAATCATCGCCCATTCATCTCCTCTCTGATTCACATGCGCGGGGTAATTACCCTGTGATTACGCCGTGTGTAGTAATCTCTCCGGTATTGTGTGTCATTTCTGTATAATAGCATTTTTTTTTCTCTTTTTTTATGCTTCAGTGTCTATGTAAACTGCATGGCTTCAGTGATGCGTACATCCATGTGCAGGCAGACTAAAAATGACTTGATTATGACTCTACAATAAAAAGTTACCCTGAGATCAACGAGTTAAAAGAATTCATTTATTGATTAAAAGAGTTCATTATTGAATAATCATATGTCAATAGTGACCACGAAGGGCTACGTGTATGTTTTTTTGAGTACTGTTGATCTTCTCTAACAGACCCAAACCAAAGCTTCAATTCCAGCAAATATCTGTATTTAAATGATTTTTGATCGTGCTAAAACAATCAAATATCTTTTGCTGTTTCAAGCATATTTGTTATATTTGTTCAATTTTGTGTAAGTAAGTCACCACGAATGGCGTAGCGACCTGTTTATGTGTTAAACTGTTACAGCAGGTGGTGTTCACATGGAAGAATGAAGAATGATGCATTTACCATTAGAAACCTAGTGAACAAAGTGTCTCCAACAGAGACACTAAAACATCAAACTATGACAATTAAAAACAGAGAGGCCAAACAAACCAGACTACATCAATACACCGTGTCCTCTTTTTCAATGGAGGCGTATGTGCGTGGCATGTTTTCAGATCATTATCAAAACAAGGACTTCATATTACCACTTAAAACAGCTGAGATTGCCAGACAGACGGATTATCCCCTGAATGAATCCTAAATCACTCTATTGACGCATTGCCAGTATCTCTTAAGCAAAAAGGGTAACATCACACTCCGTCAGAAGCACATGTATCAGATGTCCTTTTAACAGAATTATGGATCTATTTGTAGAATTGTGACCTGGTCTTGCTGTCTGATGCGTTCATTAGCGTGCTCAGATGTCAACACCATCTATTCCTGAAGTTCACTGAACGCATTAGGTGTACCACGAGATATTGTTTGCAGCACCAACAGGTGAACCCATCACATTCCAGACAACATTACCTTGAGTTCCGCTAGCTAGCACAAAAAAAAAAAAAATTAATCTTCACCATGTATCATGTTGATAATATAGCACATTAAAATAGGAGCTGATGGATTGGCTGTGATGTGATTTTTTTTTATTAGAGGGTCTAACGATTAATTAAATTTTTTCCGCCACAGAAAGACTGAGACAGAGAGAAAGAGAGGGTGAGAGAGAGAGAGAAAAAACGAAAAGAGAGAACCAGAGAGTTGTTAAGGACCGAGAGCCAGAGTTTCTGAGATGGAACAGTTGAGTTTGTTAGCAGGTGACCACGGGTCCTCTCCATTTACACACGAACAACCAGTCTGTGTATGAGAGAGAGACCCAGTTACAGAGCAAGAGAGAGTGGAACTGACAAGGAGAAAAGTCGAGACAGAGGAATTGACGTCCACTCACCTGCCTTAAGAGGACGGAATTTCAGCACCTCACCTGTGGCAGTAGGCTTCCAGTGACATCAAACTGGATACCATGCACACAGTTTAAAACAGCGCAGGGGGGTCTGCGACACGGTGGAGGGGTGGGGAATGGGTTATGCCTTAAAAAAAAAAAAACTCCCAAAAATCTCCTCACACAACACACCACCGAACTGCTCCACTGGTCCAACTTGACTGGATTACCAAGGAACAACGAACAGCAAACAGCTCAATCCGTGCCCGCGGCGACTGCTGGATTTCAAAGGAGCAGTGAGGAGAACAAGATCCTAGGATGAGAGGAGAGAGAGGGAGGAGAGAGAGAGTGCACTGTGAGATTGGTATGGTCACACTGGGGAGGACTTCACTGGAGGCATGCGCTGGCTTTTTCACCAGGGATAGTGTTAAACTTAATCTGAGATCAGCTTTTGGGGAAAGGGGGGGTAGATTGGGGTGGGCGGGTGGGGACTGGGGGGGCGCTGGATGGAGAACAGTGGTGAAACTTTCGAAAGTGAGAGTGAGAGAGAGAGAGAGAGAGAGAGAAGAAGAAGAAGAAGAAAGGGAGAGAAACATCAACGGAGATCAGAGATTTGACTGGCAGTTGGAAGCGTAAAAACAAGCAAATATTTTACATTTTGAGACCAAGCCTTTTTTTGTCTTGCTCTCAGTACAAAAAGGTTAAACCCGGTTAAAACAAAGAGAAGTCTAAATGACACGCCGCCCCTGTGAACCAGGCCTCAGCTCCCCCCACACAACAGCCCTCTCTGCTGGGTCTATGTCTAAAGCATCCCTCCAGACAACCGTAAGCACTGGAGCTCATCCCCCAGGGATCTGCTCACAAAAGAAAACACAACAGGGGGGGGG
Organism: Chanos chanos; assembly: GCF_902362185.1. Taxonomy (NCBI): domain Eukaryota; kingdom Metazoa; phylum Chordata; class Actinopteri; order Gonorynchiformes; family Chanidae; genus Chanos; species Chanos chanos. The sequence goes on along the minus strand of NC_044509.1, from coordinate 5,294,719 downwards.
GGGGGGGGGGACGTTCTTTATTTGTTTGATAAAGGAGGCCAAAGGTAGAGTTACAGCATTAACATGAACCTGTAAGGACACTCAGTGTGTGTGTGTGTGTGTGTCCGTACGTGTGTGTGTGTGTGTGTGTGTGAGTATAGGTTTGAGTATGTGAGTTCCCACTCCTGTTTTGGCTCCCTGAACCTAATTAAGGACAGACTCATTTAGAGCCCACACAGGCCAGGGTTCCAGAGGGACCTCATCTCAATAGAGTTGTGCTGAGACAGAGGAGGGGAGGGGGTGGGTGTGGAGAATGGGAAGCTGTGTGTGTTTGTGTGTGTGTGTGTGTGTGGGGTGCGGGGGGGGGGGGGTTAGTGGAGGAGAGATGGCAGGTGAATCTGCAGCGATTGGGTCTGGGAAGGAGATTTCAAGCGAGATGGCAGTCAGACGTAGCTTTTGTTAACGAGGGGGGGGGGCAGCGTGGACGTAACCGGAAACCGCCAGAGTCGCGGGACGTGTGAAAGGCTGCTGGACAGAGAGGTGACCCCAGGATTCCCAGCGACCAGCGTGCGGATCTCGACGGAGGATACGTTTACGCCTTGCGGCCTTGTTGTGTAAATTCAGGCATGCTCTTAACCATCACACTGTGCAAAAGAGACAGCGAAGATGACAAAGGACACAATATGATCCATCCCCCCCCCCCCCCCCCCCCCCCCCCCTCCGCGTTTTGCCCCGTCAGGGGGACAGATCATCCTGTGCCAAAGATGAAGAGAGAGAGGGAAAGAGGGGGATACCGAAGGAAGAAAAAAAGAGGACAAGACTCTTATCCTCTCATCGTCGTGTCCTCCTTGTGACATAATGAGTTCGAGAATAAAGGAGAATCAGACTCATCACTCAATGTTTTCACTCCTCTTTCTTTGCTTCTTTCTTTCTTTCTTTCTGTCCATTCTGTTCCTGCTGGTTGTGTAATAGCCTTGCATCATCTGAACTACTTTTCAATCTCACAGAAAGAACAAGGCGTTTGAAACTCAAACTATGATAAGCGCTAATTCTCGTGATAAAGCCACAGGAGTCAAGTGTCTGATAAAACCAAAACACCTCATTTCGGTCAGCCACCCACGAACTTGTCCTCATCTCCGCCATGGCCGAGCGCGTTCCCGTTTTGTCAACAAACACCGCCCCTGGGCCTGTGGACTGACAACCGTGTCCTTGAGAACGGGGTCAAATGCATTTAGAACCAGTGCTGAACCCGCAACGTTGACGACCTCTCCCCGCTCGCGGTTCGTCCAAACCGGCTTGACCCATAGAGCCGGAGAGGATCTTGGGCAGGAAACCAGCTGGGTCATCCAATATCTCCATTTCTATTCAATATCACCACCAACACCACCACCAGCTCCCCTCCACCGATCCTTCTGCCAAGCGGTTGGCCTTGCCCTGCCCTCCTCCTTTTTCCTCTCCTCCACAATGTCGAGTCCCCTTAAGGTAACCCAAACCCACCCCTAAAATGACTCCCTCTCCTGGACGCACAATGAGTCTCCTTCAGTCCTCCTTGCCCTGCCTCCAGCTCCGTGGTGCACAGGGTGGATCAGGCTACCAACTGCCCAGCCAGCCTTTTTGGGGGTGCAACAGAAAAAAAAAAAAGACATAAAAAGGTCTCTTGGACCTCAAGACAACCTTTTCTAGACATCACCTCCTCCTCCTCCGACTATTCCCAAACATGTCATCCTTTCCAGATGCCCCGGCTATGACCTCAGACCCTGCCGTTACGGTTTGGTAACCCCTTTGCCCGGCGCTGCTTTCCCTCCATCTCTCTCCGGACTGACAACGGATATGTTGCCAAAACCGAAGCGATCTCTTACTGCTGTCCGTTGGACAGGTATCGGACTGGTAGTCTGATAGTGGAAAGGCAGAAGTGCATGTTTTAAACAGGGGTAGAAGAGAGATGTGTGTGTGTGTGTGTGTGGGTTGCCAGTTTTGGCGCGTGTTGCTTTAGTTTGTCAGCCTGACTCGATATGAAGAGTCACTTTCAATGTTTCAGGACTTTTGTGACACCAGTTAAACTTGAATGTGTTTTTTTCTGCCAAGTTGTCGCAGTGATCCAGTGGGAAGTTCCAAGAATAAATGTACTCTAGTTGGATGCCTGTTTACCTTGGCTCAGTCATGAGGTATGTACCATGACCAGTTTCTTATGTGAGCCAATCAAACTCATAAAAAGTAAGGAGAGCAGAGCCACTTGCTATAATTTCAATTTATGAATCATCACTGTGAATTCCATTGCTATGGCAAAAATTGAATACACAAACCCATTCTCTCAAAGTAAAGTCAAGGCAATATCTGCTACGATATTGGTCTTTTAGCCAGTTGTGCTATGTTGGTCTCCCGTGTTTGAGTTATTCTCCTGCAGATAATAAATGTTTGTCATAAACGAGCTGAGGTCACCATAACTGAACTGAGGAGATTTAAAAATGTTGTTTGTCGGATCAGTTCACGTAAAAAAGTGTTTGTTGTTGTTTGCTCTTGGTGCTTCTGGGGTCACTCAAGACAAGGTGAAATGTCACTCTTTTAATTACTAGAATCACACGTTCGTACAACAGCAAGAAAACATTCAAACATTACCAGACAATGTGTTCGCATTCGTGGTGATCTACTGGCCCTGGCTTTACAGTGAGACTCCCGACCCAGCCATAACAGATGACAGAGCAACACTCTGCTTGTCTTCCCAGCGCATAATTAACACTTTGATCTCAGAGCAAACGAGGCTAAAGCCCGGAGAGGAGCGTTCACACTCCAGATACCCTGCACTGAGTCGAAAATGAGACCACAGAGACACGTAAAGCAGCACTGAGCCATGGATGAGACAATAGTGAGTTTAAGTGTTGAGCGGGTTTGGGCAAAAACACAAATCTAAATGCAATGGTACAGCACATCTAAGATAAAAGAAAGGGAAAAAAAAGACAGCAGACTGATTTTCATTTTTTTGTGATAGGTAATTCTCCTGAGTTAATGAAACAGGTGGGGGCAGAAAAAAGACAATGGTGAAAACAGATAGAGCCTTTTACATAGAAAATAGTCATGGTAACACTGAATTCAATTTGCTTGACTGTTATGAGCCAATAAAGAGACAAAAATGAGATACAAAAAAATAACAATGACACACTTTTGTGGGAGATTCTTCTACTTGTTAAGGAGATACAGAAACACTTTAGCTCTGTTTTGGGACTTCTAATTTGAGCAACAATGGAAGATTAAAAAAAAAAAAAAACTATATAGGACAGCAGCCTGATTGGAACAAGACATTCCTGAGACACCAGCAAGGCAAAAAGCTTCCCAGTATCCGACAGTGATGTCGACAGCAAGGTCCACAAAAGCTCTAACCCCCTAACCGGGGGTAAAATAACCTGATAGACTAATGTGAACTTTAAATGGGTCTTGAGCGCTGTGTTCACACTCGGCTCTGGAGTTGGGTTGCATAGGGACAACCCCGAAACCGGACCGGGAGGGGGGGGTAACACAGAGTATCATCAGCGCCAGGATTAGACCCACTCTGGTGGGAAATGGCAAAGGAGGAAATGGGTCACGCCCCTGGCAACCAAACACCTGAAATGTGTAGATCAGAATAAATTTGACATCAAATCTGGATCCGAGCTCTAAGTGTGAACCTGGGATATGTTAAAAAAAAAAACAGCAGGTTCGGATGTCAGAGGCATAAGAGTGAGAAGCGACTCGGGTTTTAATGGACATGCAAATGTGATTGGACAAGAAATGCAGCATGTAATTCATTGAGGTCACAGGCAAATTAAACGTAACAGCTACATTTAAAAACAGGCGATTTCATTTCACGATCAATAAACATGGACATGTGTGTCAGCCGTCTATTGTAATACAAATTTATACAGTCTATAACTCATATACCACAATGTAGTCCTTATTATTATCCCTTTGTGACACATGGGGAAAAAATTCTCAGCTGAGAGCATTTACAAATCTTTGATAATCTAAGGCATATTGTATCAAGTTAACAAGTTTTGTTAAGAAAGCATATTCACAATAAAGAAGTTTGTTTTGCATTAAAAACATCGCCAAGAAAGAGTCAGTAAAAAGTTATCTGTGACATAAATTGTTGTGTTGAACTGAATATCATTCCCTTTGCCTCGCAATTATTTTATTACAACCATTTATTACACCATGAACCACATCAAACGCTTGAACCAGAATAACACAAATAATATTTACCCAAATTGTTTAAAAAAAAAAATTACCAGAAGATGGCACAGGCCCTGGTGACAAACATTTCGTTCTCATTGGTCCGCGTCCTCTTGTTCTGAGCCAATAGAAATGTGTCTTTGGTTGAGAGGTACTGATTGGCTACACACCAGTGGACAAAAAAAATGGCCTGTGCTCACTCACTAGTATACCTCATTGGTTAATCTGACTCCCTGTACACCAATAAGGATTGAGGAACCAGTGAGTAGGCAAGGTCACCTCTTAGCAGACTTTGCACCAGTGATACAGTAGAGGCAGCGTCTCTGTAGGCGCCATGCCCGGGTTTCCAATGATCAGACACGGTGGTGAGTTTCAGCAGACAGCGAGCAGAACGCCTTGTTGGGGGTCCTGTGCGTGTGGATGTAACACAGGGTCCTGAGAGAGACGTCAACCCGCGGGGGCCTCATTCCGACGGGGGGGTGAAGCTATTGTAATCCAAGCGGAAAGGCAGTGACCGTGACTTAGCGGCCGGTGTGTCGTTACCTCAGTCAGCGAGGGTTCACTGTCTGCGCCCCCCCCCCCCCTTCCTTTCTGCCACCCAAACCCCCTTCTTTAGTCTAAGACTTGTGTTGCTCCATTCATGTAAAGACAGACAAGGACACCCTCCAACAACCCCCAGCCTGCTACACCTTCCTCTCATTCAGTTTCAGTGGTGGCTCCAAAGTTTCTCTCTCTCTCTCGGACCACAGCAAGGACAAACCAATACATAACACTTAACAGGCCACTGTGGGTAAGCACCTCAGGTACGCAGACTAATACCAGAGCTTCCAGTGAAAAAATCTAATAAAACACGATTCTCCATTAAAGGGTTTTTCAGCGCTAGTGCCAAAGGCTAGGAGGGCTGAAGTGGTATTGAGTTATTTACTGTTGTGTTTAAATAAGAGAAGACTGCAGTTGGGAGAGTCAGACCTGAATTTCTGAGACATAAGCTTATGGTATCCATTCATATATTAGACAGAGACAACATGTGAGTGTATGAGTGAGAGTGTTGTAGGTACTGAATGTGTTCACATGGCGTGACTGCGTTTTACAGTACACATTCCTCGTTATAATCTGGTTTAAAAAAACGGTGTAAAATTGTGCGTTATTCCTGAGAGGCAGTCTCACTTGCCCAAACCAACACACACACACACACACACACACACACACACACACACACCCATACACAAACACACTTATGCACCCACGCTCACACACAAGCACTTTTACAATCGGTATTGAGACTCCAGAACCAAGGGTCCAAAATCAAACAACAGGGGGAAAAAAAAAACAAACATAGCTTAATCTCTTTTGGACTGAAGACTCTGCGGCGGTTGAGATAACATCTTATCCCCTAGTTACTTTGGGGGAAATCTTTGTATGTCAGTAGGACCGGCTAGTGCTGAGGAAACACGGTGTGATCTCTGATATGATTTGACCTTAAATGGAATTTTCTGGATCACGGTGAGAAAATGAGGAATTGCAGCACAGAGGGCAAGAGGACCAGCGATGTGAGATGACGAACCTGCAAACTTTGTCTGTAAACCTCTCTGTGCTTTTATGAATGTGACAAACTCTCTGGTCCAGCGGAGAGGGTGTAATAGCCACCCTCTCGGCTGTTTCCTGATAGCTGACCGCCTTATGTGTGCCCACCTTAACGTCAACAATAACCCTTCAACTGTGATTTCGAAGAGAACGAATGCAGTGTGTGAGTTCATCTGACCAGCATATGACTTGGGGATCTGTACAGTGTATTCCCAGCGTTACTCTCAAACACTTCCACAACGGAGAAAAAACAGTCCATAAGAAAGACAGACCCATCTCTTTCCCTCCATGCATAAAAGGACAGGTGAAATGGCTACAGTGATTAATGCCTTGTTTTACTGCATAGGATTTCAAGTGTTTCCTTTCCCGCTTAGAAGCTACGGTCCTTCGTCCTGCGACGGAGATTGTTTTCGCCCCGGCGTCTCTCAGTTGTTCTTTGGCACCACCAGGATCTCGTCTCCGTCCCGAATGCGCAGAGAGTGCAGGGCGAGGCTCCCGTACAGTAGCTCCTGGGGCGAGCGGGCGTAGCCCAACTGCCTGTCGATGTAAAATACTCGCATCCGACTGGGCGGCAGCTGCACCACGGGCCTCAGCTGCTTCTTCAGCTCGGCCACCGTCTGCTCGAGCCGGAGCTTCAGACCCTCCACCTTGTCTCCGCACCGCACCTCCACCCGCACGCTGCGCTGCGGGCGGAGATCCACGTCCGCCAGAGGCTCCAGACGTCCATACCGTTCTACCAGACTGTGGTACCTGAGAGAATGAGAGAGAGAGAGAGAGGGAGAGAGAGAGGGAGAGAGAGGGAGAGAGAGAGAGAGAGAGAGAGAGAGAGAGAGAGGGCAAGAGAGAGAGAGAGAGGGCGAGAGAGAGAGAGAGAGAGAGATAGAGAGAGAGAGAGAGAGGGCGAGAGAGAGAGAGAGAGCGAGAGAGAGAGAGAGGGGGAGAGAGAAAGAGAGAGGAGGGTCGGGGAAGGGAGAACAGTGGATAGAGGACTACAGATTAGACCAGTGGATAAACACACGTTGGCGTCAATGCCCTATCGTTATCAGCAGTCACGGGCTAAATTCAGTCCTATTGGTTATCAGCCGCCACGGGCTAAATTCAGTCCTATTGGTTATCAGCAGTTACAGGCTAAATTCAGTCCTATTGGTTATCAGCAGTTACAGGCTAAATTCAGTCCTATTGGTTATCAGCAGTTACAGGCTAAATTCAGTCCTATTGGTTATCAGCCGTCACGGGCTAAATTCAGTCCTATTGGTTATCAGCAGTTATGGGTTAAATTCAGTCCTACTGGTTATCAGTGGATGGTGTAAAAACACTAACAGGTCTTACTGATAATGGTGGGGTTTTTTAGAGTGTGGCACACTGTCAGTTGGCTCTCCTGACATGCCTTTAAATTGTTAGTAAGCTACAAACAGGACACAAACGGTCCATGGTCAATATTTTATCTTTCGCCCAAAACATGTCAAAAAGGGTTTTTGGGGGGTTTTTTTGCTCTCTTCACAGGTCTGACTATAACAGAAAACAGTGTTTCTGTTATTTTTGTAGTTGTCCGATTTTGAATTTAAATCTGAATTAATTTATAAAAACCATCCATGTAAAATCATCAGCCAATAGATCAAATCACCGTCTCACTGCCGGTGCCGTTGTAATGGATCACTAAGTTGGTCTGGAGAGATAAGAGTTACTAAGCAGCTCTTGTTGAAGTTCTACTTATGTAATGGTATACAAAAGGCGTGGAAATGTCAACATGTCGGCATCAGCAGTTCATGTTCTTTCCAGAAGTTTTCAAGGCCTTGGAAAGTGGCGTGACTGCAGAAGGGAGTGAAGGATCATTTGCAAGAAGGAAAAAAAAAAAAAAAATCCTTGTAGACAGAGACAAAGAAAGCCAAACACACTACTGTACCCCTACACTCTCCCATGTGATATTTTAAGATTTAGCTTTGTTTTGTTGTTATTACGACTGACCTTCAGGTCATTCACGGTGTGCGCTTAATTTAACACAAACAGTAGACATTGGCCAGCGTCTTGGGTTCTCCATCGGCTTCACCACTAGTGAAAAGATACGGCCACTTTGAACGACTAATTTCCATGTAACTAACTTTTCAAACAGAAAACAGACTGGGAACGGGACACGGCGTGAAGAAAGGAAGAGGGGAGGTACTTGGAGTCAGAGAGAGCAACACATCTGATTAGGCTCTGTTTCTCTATAGGAGTGTGTCTGTGTATGTACACTTCTATACCTGTCTGAGTGTCTGTTTTGGTGTGTGTTTGGGTGTGTGTGTGTGTGTCTCAGTACTTGCTTGTGTGTTTGTAAAGCACGGAGGGTTTCTTTGCCGTGAGAAAGCTCTCTCTCTCCCTCCCCAATCTGTCTTCTCCCTACTGAGAGGGATTGTGGGTAAGCAGATAAGGCACCCCAGGAACGATTAAATAAAATCGGGAAGAGAAAAGACTTCGCTTTGAGAGCTACGGTAACCATTGAAGCCAATCAAAGTAATTTCCACCAGCCCTGCCCAGAAAGTCTCCCTGCCCCACAATGCCAACCCTGAGTCCAGGTAGTCGCCCGCAGCTCTCAGGACCCCGTCGTGGGAATTCTCCTCTCTGTACAAAGTGCCACTCTGTCTGAGAAAAAGCTGTTTCACTCAAAGGTCTCATTTAGTGCGCTAAGCGCTCCTAAACAGGGGAAAATCACATTCGTACTGATAACACAGATTCCAAAGAGCCCTCACTCAGTTCTAGAGCGGCCTTTTGAGGGCGGACATGCCGCACAAAAAACCACGGTTCAGTCTCGTCCGCTACAGCTGGGTTACGGGCAGTTTGTCTGCTCAACAGTAAGGTTTACAGCCCAACAATGTATGGAAAATGCAATGTAATGGACTATAACAATACATGTATGTAATAATGTATGATGTACACTCACAGTGTCATATTACCAGTATCATGGGGGGGGGGGGGGGGGGGGGGGGGGGGGGTGATACTATAAAATAATCAGGGAATAAAATTTTGGGGGACATCTGGATTTGATAACTGGAGACTGACATGAGGGGTTTTTCTTAAAAAAAAAAAAAATACATGCATACTACATGCACATCCTAACCATCTAGTCTCTCCCAAGCAAATCATTATAAGATTGACATGCCCTTTTATTTGATAGACAAAGTTACTCTAATGTTGTAACAGATACGTAATTAAATGACCAGCCTTCCCACCAACAGCCACAGTCAGGCATAACATGTTTAAACAGACGCTGATCTTCGGAGACATTTGTAGTTTAACGTTTCCCAAACAGCCGCGTGTGACATTTTCTAACATTTAAAAACCGCTCGCGCGTGGCTTTGATACGCGTCCCATAGCATAGGTTTACCTACATACATCTAAACAGCTCTGGTCGCTGTACTCTGTGCTGCTAAGCTGGTATCAGTCAGTGTATCATAAATGGCTACGCTAAGTGGTATTAACTCAGCTTATGTTCTAGTGTTTCTTCTTCGTGAATCTCTCAGCATCTTCTAATCCGGTCTGTTCGAGCAATAACATACTCAGAACTTTCCGTTATCTGTATACACAATTTTTTTTTCTTTGTTCCTCCCCTCAGCTCGACCACCTCCATCCCTCCCTCCCACCATCCATTTTTCCCTTTCGTCAATTCTCGTATCGCCTACCTCCCTCTCTGAACGCGGCTGACGCAGTCTTTGCCAAGGCTACTGTTTCTCAAAGGCTACCAGGACCTGAAATCCTCTTTACCCCTTTTCATCCCCCCCCCCTCTCTCAACCTCTCATCCCTCTCTTTTCTTCCCTCCCTCCCCTTTTCCATCATTCGCTCCGTTCCTCTCCTCCGCTCCAGAGAACAGGTTGTGAAGGCACAGGCCCAGGGTGGAGGTATTGGTTACTCAAAGCACTGGTAGACCTATGGAGCTCTTTTACTCCTCCACCTCCTCTCTCTCCCTCCCTCCCTCCATCACGCCATTGCTCTTTACCTTATCTCCCTCTCTTTCTCTTTCACTCTGCTCCCTCACACCCCTCTTCTAGATCTCTCTCTCTCTCTCTCTCTCTCTCTTCAGTTTGCTGCAACTGCTAAGGCCCAATTAGGCCGCTGTTCTCTCTTTCTCCACACACGCACACACTCTCTCTCTCACTCGCTTTCTGCTCTCTCTTTAATCTGGTTTTCTCCTCTTTAACTGTCCGTGTCCCTCCTTTTTCCTTATTGGCTTGTTTTAAGGAGAAAGTGTCTTTCAGTTATCTGAACCAAAGTTGTGATGCAAAGGCCAAGACTCTCACACTGTGTCCCTGCCCACTGGGGCCAGATCTGACAACCTGCAGCGATGAGCTCAGAGGGCAGGCCGCTGGGTCAAAGAGAGGACAAACGTCATTCTGCTGTGTCTCCTGCTAACCTTTCAACACCAGCCTGAGCCCCCAGACACCTGCTCCAACCCTCCAGTGCTGACCCTGTGGGAAAGAAACTGTCTCTGGATGAAGAAAGAGAGAAAGAGAGAGGGAGGGAGACAAAGAGAGAGAGAGAGAGAGAGAGAGAGAGCAATGTACTTGTACTGGGAGTACCCTTGGCTGGACTGGAAAACTGGTCTCTGTTATTGTTATCGGAATACCCTTGGCCAGACTGGAATACCCTTGGCCAGACTGGAAAACTGTTCTGGTCTCTGTTACTGCACTTGCAAACATTAAGCAGTTTTTATGTATTATAACATGAGTGCGGTTCCAAAAGAGATTGCATAACTACACTGACATTTTTAGTTTGGAAGTTGTCAGGTTAAACATAAATAAATAAAAAAAGAAATTACTTATTAAGAAAAACTTTAACAACAAAGAAGAGCTATGTAGCAAAGTGTACATATAAATATATATTAAAAAAATCTGTCCTGAGTAGCTATCTTACTAAGAATAAACACAGGTCAGGCCAGTGTCCTACAAAATAACAGCTTTACACATGCTACTATATACATTTGTGTCCATGTATAAATCTTCTCCCTCGTAAAAGTCGTAAACAGTTTAGTACTCTTTTTCAGGACATTGGCAACCTGCGCTACTCTCCTCTTATCTGTACAAAAAAAAAAGAAAAAAACTACCACCAATTTTGAGCCTCTTGTTGAAAATACAACTGTATACTGTAGTTCCATACAAATCACCATTTCTGATGCACATCTTAACATGCAGACTTTACAATCATTATGTAATACGTGGTCATTATATACTGTTATGTACTGCCATACACCAGGACAGGGGACAGTTTGGGCTAAGGGTCAGTTTGGGACACTGAAATTTAAATGTTTGTTCAATTTAAGTCAGAGGGAGGTTTTTTTTTTCCATGGTAATGTTTCCTCATGCATTGTCACTGGGGCTCGAGCGAACCTAAAACCGCTTTTTGACTATGTCTGTCGTTAAAAGCACTGCGCAGCCAAAACTGAATGAACTACATGGACCATGAATACGATGTAAGATGGATGAAACGCTACGATTCCATAACACAAAGGCCATTTTCCTCCTCTGACGTTACATAGGTGAACACACATATAGGAATGCATGTGTCATCAGCACCCACTCACACCCTCTGCTCAACTAACACAGTTTCCATAAACCCACTAACACACAAAAAACAGTCTCCTGTCTCTTACAAAGATAAGAGAGAGAGAGAGAGAGAGAGAGAGAGAGAGAGAGAGAGAGAGAGAAGAGGTGGTGCTTTAAAAAAAAAAACAAAAAAAACCTGCCACCTCAATCCTCTTAAAAGAAAAGAAAAGAAAGGAGGGAGATGGATGGTGGTGAGGAGAGGAGGGAGGAGAGAGGAGAGAGGAGGGAGGAGGGAGGAGGGAGGGGGGGGGGGGTTATAAAGAGGAAGAAAAAAATCAACCTGCCACCTTGTGTATCGGTTTTCCGATCAGAGTATTCCCGGAGACAAAGGAGTCTTTGAGGAGGCAGAGACTGGCCACATTGTCTCCCAAAGGTTAGATTCTCCTGTGGAGGCGCAGGCTTGACGCGGGGCCTGAAAAAAAGCCCTCCTCCGCAGTCTCCCAGGTTAAGTGGAACGCCGTGGGCGAAAAAGACGTGGGGGCGATCCTTTTTTTTTTTTTTAAATTACCGGTTCCCCCGAAATTCCCCCCGATATGTAGTGAGGGGGTGTGTGAGCAGACGAAGGAGGGAGGGAAGGGGGGGTGATGATGAGGAGAGGAGTGAGAGGAGATATGTCTGGTGTTTGTCTTCTCGGTGAGTGATACACACACACTGACGGTAGGTGGAGCAGACCAAGAGCTCCCAGTTAAAGACGTACCAGACAAGAGATACAGGGAGTCAGTGAGGGCGTTTGGAGCTACTGATCTCAGACCAGTTCTGGTTGGTCTCTTTAGACATGGCTGTGCGGGCAGCGGGTTTGACAAAGCAGAGAGAGAGGAGCTGTGGTGACCAAAGCCTGAGTGTCTGCTAACACACAGAGCTGAACAGCACCTTAAACAAGACATGGCCTCTGTGTGTGTGTGTGTGTGTGTGTGAGTGTGCGTGTGTGTATGT
>NC_044509.1:5272446-5277446 GCF_902362185.1 Chanos chanos | reverse complement strand
AAGTCATGAATGTGTCACGTGGCCACAGATAGGTTGGTATTCTCATATATTGTGACAACTGTACAACAAGATCACAATGACCTCTGATAAGACAAAGGATCATCTTGGAAATCTGACCCAAGCACGCTGATTCACTCGTATGTTATCCCCGGACACGTTATGAAAGTCACTGAAGCAATGTGAATTGCTATCTGCGTTAGCATTTGCAAAAGAAGAAAAAATAAATGGAATACGCAAAGCAATGTCAGTGGACTCCATCTATCACACTGCTGTGTGTGTACATGGGCCAGTAGCTGTCAGTGAAGCAGATTTAGTGTTAAGTCAGACTTAGTGTCATTTTTCCCTAGCATCTGGGTTTTTTCTTCCCCCCTATGAGGATTAAGTCAGGGGGTGCCACCCTGCTCTGCTTGTTGTAATCCTGTGGGCATGTAAAGCCCTTTGAGACTGTAAACAGTGATATTGGGCTTTAAATAAATTTAAACTTGAAATGTGAATAAAAAATGGAGTCGCACAGATGTTGGTATTAATCTGATAAAACAGAATGATCGGCTGATTGCAGTAGCCTGGGTGAGACTACAGCTCTGTCTGACCTTTTGATGCTGGTCTGTAGGGCATCTCTGTTACTCAGTTCTCCACAGCCCTGTTTCGGGACATGAAACCCTATGATCAAACCAGCATGGACAGATCTGTTACAGGCCCAACTGAAGCCCCTACAAAGAACGTCTATCTCACCAACATCTGCACAAAACGCATCAAGTTCTCAAAGACGTTCCTCTCACATCTCAGATCAAGCATGTTTTCAGGATGTGTGTGTGTGTGTGTGTGTGCGAGAGAGAGAGAGCGAGAGAGAGAGTCAGTCTAGCGTGGGTATGCAGTCATACCTTAGGTTACTTTATTTAAAAACTGGTCTTGTTTAGCGTTGCGTTACAGAAACTTGACTGCCCGATTGTGGAAAGGAAAAGAAAAAAAGTACAAAAGCAGCACGGAGAGTCCCTTTCGTTTTAACCTGAGGCACAATTTCTAAAGTAAGTTCCATAGCAAAGGCAGAAAAGCGACGTCTGCGGAGCACAGTGAACACAACTCAGGCACATACGATAGCCCCTTAAAATAGTTTGCTTGTCAAGACTCGGCTTCCCATCTGTAGTGGCAAGAACAGCTGTGTAATGTGCAGTGACGAGCTGTTGAATTTCAAACGCACGGGTGCCATGGCAACTCGTTTGTTTTGGGCTGCTATCGCTCGTGGAGTTTCAATCGTCGTTACAGGTTTAACATTTAAACCAAACTTTATCATAATATAACATATCGTAAACGGAAAATCGGAAGACGGTAAAATTGGAAGACTACTGGGTTTAAAAATAGATATATTTTTTGACTTCTTTCTTTTCGTCAAAGCATGCGGGAGTTTTATGTAAACAGTTCGGTCATACATTCCGATAGTATAAAGTTGGCTTACAAGTTAACAAAATTACACCACAGTGGCCTTGTTACAGGGGTCAAAATTCAGAGTCTGAGTGCTTGTCGAATGATAGAAATAAAAACAAAGAAATGTAAATATCCATTCTTTGTCGGCTCATTCGACACTCCGCTTATTGTCACGAGAGGCAGCGGACAAACGGGGCAACCTAACTGGCATATCATGCATGACGAAATATTTGCGAAATATAAATTCGACGTAGACATTGCAGTCCCGATGCATTGTGAGGCAATTCATTGTTGACAAAGCTGGCGGTTTCCGATAAAGTAAATAACCACAAGTCATAAGTAACTGTTCTATTTCGCCTACCGTCCATTCGTTACCGAAAAAGCTACTTAACACGTATTTTGCTAAAATCGCACACGAAACAATTCGAACCTACACATGTTGTTATTCTTACCGTAAACACACCTTCACCGAATCAGCTATTTTGTTTTTCTTCATCGGTTGACAGCATCGACTCATCCACTTCCTCGTTCGGGAAATGACGCAACATACACAAATTCAATTCAAAAGCGGGGTTTGAAAAGAATCTGCTTATCTATTAGCTAGGGGCAAAACATACGAGGTTTGAAAAGAAGGTGTTTGCCTGTCGGCTCCAGGCAAAACCCAGGCTCTGATGGAAAAATTCGTGCATTTTCCAAAGGCAGTACAATTATAGTCCAAAACAGAGAGGAAAACAAGAGAACTACGTGAAAACATGAAGAAATAACTGTCGTTCGAATAGCGTGTCGTTCGTCTGGCCTTTTTTCTACGTTTGTTTCTGAAAAATCAATCTACCGTCTAAAATATTTTGGAAAGTATAGTAATGCCATAATTCACATGTTACAGCAATGGAAATTAAGAAGACAAGCAGTATTCCTACCCAGACTCTTTTGAGCAAACATAATAGGACCACGAGAGCATCTGTGACTGTACAAATAAATGCCCATTTTAACAATACACAACACCCCCTTCTGGTGAAAATATGAAAGTGTCCTCTGGTCCAGGTTAAAATAAAAAGCTAACAAGCACTATTGTTTTATTATTTAAAAAAAAAAAAAAAAAAGGGGGGGGGGGGGCTCTACTACTACTACCATTGCTACCACCACTGAACTGGGAAGTGTACTTGCCTTTTTAAAAACAATATTTAGGCATAGTGTGGAAAGTAACACTAAGAGTTCTCATACCTTCTCAATGAGGTTCAATATCAGCGAAATTCAGTCTGTCCAGTTCAGTTCAGGGTATGATTCACCTCAGTTTGTGACACATTCAGCATACCTTTGTTATATATTAATGGAGGACTTTCAAACGATCTCCTCTCACAACAAAATGTCTCATTTATTCTTGAAACTGGTGTAATGGCCTGTTCACAAAATAGTCATTTTTGTTTCTCTCTTTGATAATGAATGTACCACATTCCACATCATTACACATCACTTAGGGGTTAGTGAGTCATTTTAAAATATTTTTCTAAAGCACGTATTTTTACATTATAAATGAGTCTCGCATTTCACCGAACTTCGGCTGTGTTCATTTAAATCACCTTCGTGTAAGCATGTTGTCTTTCATTCTGGTTACGTTGTTTTCCTTTTTTATTTGAAAAAGAACAGACATATGCCTTAACACGCCTGCATTTCTTCAGCATTGACTCGCATCATTTTTTCACTCTCATTTCCAAAAGATTTCTGTGAAGGAAACAACTGTTTACAAAAGGTGCTTATTCGTATTAAGTGTGGCCGCTGTAACGAAACGTCCTCTCGCACCCTTAGCTCAGCTATTCCTGCGCAGCATCGGCATCCCTGTGAGCGTCAGCAGTGGCTGCAAGATTTCCTCAGCGCTCCACGCAACGGATGTTGTGAAAAAGACGGAGAGAAGGCGTGTACGGCGTTTTCGCGATAAACTGTCATTTTCTTGCCTCAGATTTTTTTCCCTTTTTTGTCTAACGAAATTAGTGCCACAGTCTTTTGAAAGGAGTCCCTTACGCACCACGGTGTTCCTCATTATTTACCCCGAAGCGGTAGGCTACTTCGTCCTTGAACGGAACTCGCATGTTTCTTCATATATCGTCATTTAAGATAATACAGATGGAGCTTCCATGGCTTAATATCTGCATGCTGCACGTAAAACCGTTACATGGTCGTATGCAGTTAAGATGGGACATTTACTCATCATTACACAGTATAACGTTTCATTGCGTGGGCCAACCGCCAGCAAAACAAAACCACCCAACCCATCAAAGTTAACAGCTTTGAAAACTATTTTAGCGTGATTCACATTTTAATTGCTGTTTATTTTAAACCAGTGCTTTAGGCTATTAGATAATTAGTGTAAGTGGCAGAACTATAGCAGGTGAACACGTATTCTAATAAAAGGCTAACAGTATGGTGAGAATGATTAGGCAGTCAAGTGAAGATACGAATATGATATTTTGCAAATGCTCATAAATAGAATTAAGCACGATTTTCATACGTTTTACAGATACTTGGCCATAGCAGTCCGGCTAGATATTACATCCTTTCTGTTTACCATCTCTGCTGCCATGAGACATCACCTTCCTGAAAGAGCCAGTTTCCTTTTCGGTAAGTTTTGTACAGTTGTGTGATGTAGGCCCAAACATTGGAGAAAGCAAAGTCTGTCTCATATAATATAACGTGACCTGAAGTTTATAGGAAAATTATCTTCCACATTTAATGTTCGCTAGACACTACGAGTCACTTCATTCTCAGAAACAAGTGAGAAGTCTTATAAATCAAATCTCGTTGTCTTGATATTCTTTAATCTGCTTCAGCCTTAGATGTGTAAGGTACATCGGCTCTCCAGGAGGATTAATCTTATGAAAACACATGTGTTTATATTTGAATTATTATATGTTGCAAGATTACCGTCTTTCACGATAAAAACAATTGCTAAATAATAATATTTGTTTCAGATAATGGCATTTAGCCCTAAACTTTAGTGCATTTGATTTTTAGTTTTTCCTTTTATTGTTACCAGTTGCGACGATGCACTTTTATTTTGAAATACTCCGTCCCTTTCCGCAGAGAAGGGTAAACGAATACCGCATGATACATATCTCTTTCTTCCAGTTTTGAATCTAAATGACCTCTCCGTTTACAGCACAGTTTTGTTTATGGGTGATGATGTTTTTTTTTAACACTCTTTTACAGAATTGCCCTCTGATTTCCGAAACAAAGGTCTGGGCTTTTATTCTTGTATGATTGCCTAAGGCATCAATAACCACATCAGCAATATAGAGAATTCAGAGGTCCACAATAAAAGTGAAGAATTAATAATTAAAAGCATTTAAAAAGGACTTTAAAAATCAAAGATTATAAATAAATAAATGAATGCATACATAAATCAGTTTGGTAATGAAATCAGAAGAATACATGAATGTTTATACATGGGTATGTTGAAAAGTCCCTAATTTTGTTGATTTTCTTGAAGCCCAACCAAAGTAACTGAAATGTGTAGAAAAAAGGATAGCTTACTTTTACTGACTTCTGTAGCCGAAGTCTGTAACCAATGTTAAACCAACTTGGCG
>NC_044509.1:5239946-5267446 GCF_902362185.1 Chanos chanos | reverse complement strand
TGTATGATGCTCCGGCTGAGAACTGAGCTGATTCCGACCTAACTATGTCCTCTTGACAGGTCGTTTGAGGATACGGCTTAAAATATAGGTGATATTTACCGTAGTAGTTACTGTGGGTTTTTGATCAAAGACTGGGAAATATCAGACTGCAAAACGAGTGGGATATTTCTCGTGTGCTAAAGAAAAGAAGATAATGAAGTTTAAAAGACGTTTTATACGCAGTAGCGGAATCCGTGCCAAGTAGAAGCAGATGATCCCTAAAGAATCCGGGCGAATTCTGTCTCGCCTTTTATCCATAACCGGAATAATGTACTTGTTTTCGTTCCATTGCTTTTGAGGGCCGATTCTCGTTTTGTATGTAGTATGTATTTATGTAGTGTTTACCTCTTATTTCAACGATACTGTTAGAGTACTGTCCTAATTTGTTTAAATGTTGATATACGCTGTAGGTGAAACAGTTTTAAGCTTTTTTCCCATCTCTTTCTTTTTTTCCCTTCTGTAAACCTGGGCTGACCGACCCCACCCTTACTGACATGGGTAGAACCGCTTACTTTGGGACACACAAAAACAACAACAACAATAACAACAACGACAACAAGTCTAATTAAATGTAGTTTAATGTAGTAGTATCTATTTGCAACAATTATATTATACAAGAAATATATATATATATATATATGTATAAATTGAATCCAGATATTTACAATTTTGACCAAAAATACTTCCAGAGAGTTTCGAATCTGTGCATCTATAATCTACATATTCATTACCCCAAATGTGCTTCATGTAACAGTAAAAGTGTATATTTCTGTTTCCTTTTCATCACTGACTTACAAATATATATATATAACCTCCATTGGCTCAGAGTTTAGAGTCTAGAGTTTTTGACCACACCCTCTATATGCCTTCTTTGAGTTTTTGATCTGCCATTGAACAGTAGTCTGATAGGACCTGATATCTTTGCTGTTTTGTGTCTCCAGGTTCCACATTTTTGTTTCCACACATACCAGGATGACGTACTTTATCCTTGCCACAATCTGCCTGTTGAGTAAGATGACAGTTTTTTTTCACATATATTTTATGCTTACTTCCTTTTCCAAAATAAATAAATAAAGTCTGAAGCAACTGCAAATGCAAACAAATGTATCAAGAGGTTTTTTTTTTTTGTTTTGTTTTTTTTTGCGCTCTTTCAGGTGTTGCCTCCGCCCAGACGGTGAAAAAACTTGACGCTTGTTTAACTCAGGAAAACAACCTACGAATGATGTGCTCATTCGACCCGGGAGAGGGCACAGACCCTTTGTTCTGCACATATACCACAGAGAGCAAAGTGGTGGCATCAACCAGCGCAGACAAGCCACAGGACCCTGTGTACAAGAACAAGGCAGTTGCCAAAATTGAGGGCGAGGTGTGTCACCTGAATCAAACTGGCGTTCCTGCAGATAAGCCCAGAAACTACACCTGTGCCATTCAGAAGAAGAAGACAGTGGAAAAGACTTTGCTAGTGGATGCAAGTAAGACACACCCTCCTCCTCCTCTGCCACCTCCGCTGCTCCTCCCCCCTTTTTTCATTCTCTCTCTCTCTCTCTCCATCTCTTTCTCTCCATCTAATACCCTCCATCTCATTATGAATAGTCGGCTTTATTATTAATGGAAAATATAAGTGCGAACGTTGCATGTGCTGACAATAAATATGTAGCAATTAAAAATTCATGACAGCAGGAGGAAAAGCTTGTTTTTGTTGAACAAAAAAACCAAAACAAAACAGGTGTCTATTCTGCGCTCTTTTTTTTAAAAAGAACAACCTGCGTATACGTAAAACATTCTTTTCACGCTGATATTACGTCATAAAATATTTTAAAGTACATGTGTGATTTATACATTTTTTTCCCCCTCCTTCCACAGAGAACTTGCAAAAATGCTGTGCCCTGAGCGTTCTGATGCAGAAAGGAACCGCCCTTGTCCTGGCTCTGCTCACTCCTCCCTTGCTGTCAGAATATCTGTGATCTACTCACTTCGTCTGGCAAATCCTTTTCAGTTCAAGTTGCCCCCACTGCCTAAGTAGAGCAGGGTACTTTACACGTATGAGGAAAAATACTGCTTTATTTCTTAGCTCACTGCTTTAATTCGTAAGCGCTGATGAAATGGAGCATTTGCTGAAACCCTCTCTCTTTGGCTCTTTGGATAATTCACTTGACCGTTTTTGGTTAAAATATGATGATAGGACGTGATATTGGTCCATTTTATGTCTGTCTACGTTTGTTTGTATATTTCTGCCATGTGACTGCGCACTGGATTTGGCGATACTGGTGTCACAAATGACTAACGTGCATTAGAAATCTCTTAGGGAAGCTTTTGAAGCATGTACATACTTTTGACCATGCCTGTATTGTTGGAGGAAAGTCCTACAAGGTATTAAAACGTTTTCTTGCCTCCAAATGGTGTTTGTAAAATGTCCTTTCACTTCCAAAGTAAATGAGTTGGCTTGCGTTTTACTGCTCATACATAGTTGCCCCCACCCAATGGCCCTTAATGGTTTACATTTTTCAGATGTTAGATAAATTCCTGTTGCTTACTTGGAAGAAGTGAAAAGCAAAGAACTTGGAAAAGCAAAGCGTTTTTGTTTTCCTTTATCAAATAAAAAGGCATTGCTACACAAGTCAGATGAATGATAATGCATGACAGATGACGTAGCAGTATAAAGGGAGCACAAACAAACAAAACAAAACAAAACAAAAAAAACCATTTTATTGTAACGATGGAGTTGTTGGATCCCTGTGCAGAAAGTACACACAAGTTTATTGCAGCTTCTTCCACATGAATGCAGAACACATTCGAGAGGCAGAAATTGATGAAGCAGGCTAACAGGAAGCAATGATTCCAAAAGGATACCAAGACAATTCAAACTGGAATACAAGACATAATGATGTAACAAAGAAGGTTAGGATCATATGTGGAATCAAGGAGAGTAACCATTGATTCCACACAACCACAGTTAACCACAAAAAACCCTGTATACACAAGGCAAGGTAACCGAATAAGCAGCAGGTGTTAGTAATAAGCAGGATAATTATATGATGATAGGTAATTATCAGAAGAGGCAGTGTGTGGCCTGACTGGGAGGGACTGAACAGAACTGGCTGCCTGCTGGTGTGTCATTTAGTTGTTTTTTACATATAGTGTCCTCCGTGGTGTTAAATGGAAAAGGACTAAAAAAATGACAGCTTTCTTTTCTTTTTCACAGGCCAATAACGTAATTGATGTGTTTGGCTGTTTCAGGTGACACATCTCCCGCTTATGGGAATTTATTAAACTGAATTATGTTTGTTTTTCCAGTTCAATTTTAGTTTTACAATATATTCAAAGTCCAAAAACTGAACTGCAATTACTGCAACTGCAATTTATCAATTCTTAACTGGCCCAAAACTTGATTCAGATTATAACGTTCACCATTTCTCATGATAAGAGACATCTTAATATGTCTCTGCAATCCCATGCTTTGAAATCCACTAGACCGTCAAATGTAATCTTGCAAACGGGAGAAAAAAATTGACGCCTGGCACACAAGTGTCTCTTTATGAGTTCAGAATGAATATGCAGGTTCAGATTAATACCTGAATCTTTGAAACAAAGTTTTGGGGAAAATATGTAATGTTTATAAAGTCAGAAGTGACTTATCATTGCACTACTAATGCTTCCTGGAGAAGTTGCATTGCAAAGTTGCTCATTTGTGCATCAAACGAAGGTGTAAGGGAGCCCTCTACTGCTAAAGAATAATATTGCAGTTAGTGGGAGCGCCGATGTGTCTCTAGTTTATCTTTGTTATTTAAATAAACAAAGACTAAGCAGACACACACAACACCACAAACAGTTTTTGTTTTTAAATGTTCTTTAATGCTGAGAGAGAATCCAGATATGAAACCCCAACATCAAAGCACTGGGGCACAGCGCCCAAAAACTCTTGACACCAGTTCAGTGGAATAAAGTGCTGTAAAGTACCCAAGAGCAGTGGTTTTCTAGCTTTCTGCGTCTCTCAGAGTAACATAGGTAGAAACTCACAACCCCCGTTGTCCCCCAGTACGTCTACTATACATGACAAACAGGTAAACGGACACACACGCGCGCACACTCACGCGCGCGATGCGCGGCCCCGAAGTCATCATGAACACGTGTAAAAACATGCACATGTCTGCTCCCATCTGTTAAGTAACAGTCAGTTCAGTAAAACGAGGGAGTCAGCAGCTTGTTGGGGCACAGTCAATAAATGGAAGCGAGACTGGATGCACTCACAGATGAACTCGGAAGTAACATGGGGTATAACCAGGGAATACAACTGACCAGGGGGGCTATTCCAGAAAGTGGGTTGAGCGAAAACTCTGAGCTGGTTAACTCAGAGTAAGTAGTAAACCTCCTGATAGAAGAGCCCTATGGCTTTGCTTTGCCATGAAAATTAACTAGCTCAGAGTTTCCACTAAACCTACTTTCTGGAATAGCCCCCAGGAACAAAACAGGCACAGAATATATATATATATGCAAGAATCATTACGATTTTCTTAAATATACAGATTTTAGGATTATCACAGATTGCACAGGCAAGGACAAATTCCACACAACACAAAACCAAGGGTATTTATACAAACTGAAAGGCAGACCAGATTAACCGAACCAGGGGCAAGGACTAATTGTATAATTAACTGATCAAGGCAAATAAAGCAGTGACAATGAGAACAGTGCCATAAAGTGGCCAGCAGAGGGCGGGAGTGAGATCAATGGGTTCTGCAGGTACTGCAGGCGATAAAGGTGTTACAGGCATTTTGTTTGTTTGTTTGTTTGTTTGTTTTTCATCTGGATATGATCATCTGGAGATCATCCTCCCTTGTGATTGATATTTGTCTTTAATGATGGTAATAATGACAAGAATGATGATGATGATGATGATGATGAAGAAGATGATACATGTGGCTGGAGAGAGAAACAGGAAAAAAGAAAGAGGCAGGCCAAAAGACAAGAAAGGCAAAGCCAAGTGAAAATGAGTTATTGGGGGGGGGGGGGGGGGGGGGGGGGGGGTGTAGATCTCGGTGGAGCTGGCAGGAGATCAGATATTCAGGTTACATCGGCATGTTTTAAAGCAGGAAGTGAAGACTGGGAGTGAGTTTGTGTTAATGACTCATGAAGAAGTGAGCTCCAGAGCCTCAGACGGGGCACCATCCATCACAAAAACCCGCAGAGGTTAAATATTTGGATGGCAGGAGTAGGCTGGTAGTGCCGAAACAGTTCTGTGAGGTCACACGGTGTGATATGAGGTAAGGGTCTGAAGAATAGGGGGCGATGTAATAACAGGGGTGATGTAATAACAGGACTTAAGTGATGGTGACACGTTCGTTCGTTCCAGTATGGAGTGCACAGCAGCAGCCAAAACAACCGTGGGCAAACAAATGGATTTCAAAACCACCTGAGAAAAACAATATCATTTTAGTAATAAAACAAAACAAAACAAAAAAAAAACAATTACCAGACCAGAGACTGGTAATTGATATGGACTGAACTGACAGATAATTTATCGAAAGGGCACATTGTGGTGCTTCCGTTTCGAGAGACAGGATCTGAACCTCTCCAGTGGGATGTACTCAACACCAGAGCCCAGCAGCCCTTGAAGTAAAAACATGATGATTCACTGTGTCTGTTGTTAAATCTAATAGTTTGAGGATAATGAGGGAACCACAGTTTGCATGTGTGACAAGATCCTTCAAAACGTTGACAAGGGAGGTTTCTGTTCCCTCGGTGCGAAGAAGAGATCATCAGGGTTCAATTTTTCAATTTTTTTTTTTTTTTTTTTTTTGTGAACAGCATAAACGCCTAATGAAACAATGATCAGGACTAAGCAAAGCGCAGGATGTTTGATAAGGTGTATTTGACACTTCTAGAAGGGACCAACTTCGAACGTGAGAGACAGCCAGTTTTTTAATTTTCATCATTTTTTGTATTGTTTTGGGGGGGAGGGGGGGGGCTTTGGAAAATGGCTGTGAGGTGGAGAAGGAGAACAGGTGAGCAGGACTTGATTCGAATTGTCTTAAGAGACACTCGAGAGAGCAGGTTGTCTTTTTAGATGGCCAACGCTGGTGGTCAATATGTAGCGGAGCACAGCAGGAGGTAGTTCAGTAGTTCAGTAAGGATGAGTGGAGGAGAAAGTACTGAAAAAAGATTTAGTAGTTGGTTTTGGTGATTCTTCTTTCTTTCTTTTTTTTTGTATTTTTCTTGCAAAAAATGGTGATGTAATCGCAGAGGTCGTGGGAGCTGATTATAGCGTTGTCGCTGGGTTTGAACAGTTTGCTGACAGTCAGAATGAGGGGGGTATGTGAGGTCCTGTGGTGACTGATAATGACGTTTGAGAAGCGGGTGGATTTGGCTACACTGTGGGTGTCTCTCTGTTTTTTGAGTAGGCACGATGTGGTCTCCCATGTGGACCTGAGAACTTCGTTTTCACAAAGAGCCTTTGAGAACAGCAGATGGTTTATTTCAATGAACAGTACTTCGAGGGGGGGGGTTGCCAGTGTGAGGGAGAGATGAATAACAGCTCAACTTTCATTTGAAGAGTCAGGGGAACTGGATTGGACAGCGTTGAATTTGGAGGCCGGCTTATCTGGTGAGATAGGGTTGGAATCTAGGGGGTGTGACAGAGGAGGGGGGGGGGATGAACTTATTTAACATTTTGTTTGTCTTGTGGGGTGAAATTAGGGGAACTGTAGAGAGAATTACCATACAATGGGCCATAAAGTGGGGAGCCGTCGGGGTGGGCAGTTGAAATACAAGAACAGAGATGAAGTCACGGGCAAGTTTGTAAAGTAAACAAAACAACATGAGCTTTACAAACCACTATTGAAGGATCAGCCACAGAGAAAACAGTGATGAGTAGTTTAGATGTTCCAGGGAGAAAGAAGGTGTTTGTTTGAAGTGGGGGACACAGTGGAATAGTTTCAAGCGGTCAAGTTAACTTTTAATGCGCTATGCGTAAAAGATGAGACATGAGAAAGTCTCCAAGGATTTCTCCTGAACTTCAGATTGTAGGGTTACACAGTCTGCCAGTCGGCCACTGCTAGTAAGGCAAGGTTTATGTACGTCGCTGTTTCTAGAGGGTGTCTTTGTTTAAAGGAAACATTCTCCCGGCTATCTCCAGGTCTCAGTGAATTGTACAGCAGTCCAGTTTATGTGTAAAAAGTAGTTCAAACCCCAAAGGAGATTTGTCATTAAGAGGATGGATATTTAAAATAGCAGATGCAATGGTGAGAAAATATGTGTAATCCATTGCAGGTTGTTTGCAAGTCAAATACAATATGATTCAGCAACGACAGGGCACCAGTTGGTGAGCAGATGTTTTTATCGGAAGTGAAATGGACAAATCGATTTGCATGCTGATTCACGGTGCACACAGGGCCACCAGTGTAAAATGCCTGATATAAAATCAATATTAACAACATCAGAAGGTTGGTCAATGTTTTTATTTAGCAGGCAAAGTTTGTGGAGGGATGACAGTTGAGTTCTAGAATCATAGGCTAGAACAGAAATCCAGAAGAACATAGAAAGAGCAATGCACGACCCATGACACATTAATTTTATGCTTCATATTTTAGTCACATAATGCATAAATACAATAACTACTGACACCCCCCGACATTTTAGAAATCAATCTGTCTTTCCTGTGACCTCCACATTGGGGACTGCAAAAGCTTAGGGGGGAGGCAGTGGATCCAGTGGGGTGTCACGCCCCTGGTTCTCCCTCTCTCCCTCTGCTGGGCATCTTTATGTTAGGTTTTTGAATTCGCTTCCTAATTTCTCTTAGTTCACATCGTCATTCAATCATTAGTTGCACCTTGAAAGCATTGTAATATATTCTGTTACAATATTATTGTAATACAAAGTACTTTCTGAAATGTTGGTAATAGAAATATAGTAGTTGACCTGAGTACTGAGGCCTAAGTAGTTTAACGATGCAGCAAACATTGATTTGGCTTAATTTCTCTGTTCCACTCCAGAGTTTCCAAAGTTCCAAAGTTTCATTACTTCCTCAGAAATACTAATGTCTTTCTCATCTCACACTCCCTGGCCAGTTCTCTCACAGCCTGTCTTTGTTTGTAAGTAGACTTACTGTCCTTGAAGAGGAACAGCAAAGAAACCAAAACACACAGATCTCGAATTCTCAGAAGTTAAACTGTTGTTAATCATATCATTTCATGAAGTCAGGAAATGGTATGATTAATAACAGTTTAGCAAAGATCGCACTGTCATACTTAATCTGGATATGGGGCAGACTCAGGAAGGACTTTTTTTTTTCTTTTCTTTTTTTTTTTTAAATCTGTTCTAAAGTAATTTTGATACTCTTCCCATAGAACATTGTATTACGAGTCACCAAATCTCTTTAATGAACTTGGCTGTGTTTCAGTGACAGAGAACTGTCAGACCCTTTGTTTAAGTGAAACAGTGTGTGGGAGGAACAGCATATTACGTACACTTTTGTAACAATTCAAAAGCACTATACTGTTTTCATATTTGCAAGGAGCAGAATTAAATAGATATTTAAGAGAAGAAAAGATGCCCCCCCCCCCACCCCCCCACCCCAAAAAAAGCTTTAGCAAACCTCAGCGTTAGCTGAATGATCGTCGTTGTGGTAACAATTTCCATTCTGTTGTCCAGTCTCTCTTGAATGCATGATGGTTGGTTTGAGAGCCTGTCAGACTTGTAAAACAGGTTTTTCACCCCGCAACCCCTGTGTGTGACAACCTGTTACAGACCACAACCTCCACAGATCAGCCAATCAGGTGTCTTTTTTTTTTTAAAGCCAAGGGAGCAACAGGTTTGGTGAGGATTCTGAATCTCTCTGTGATAATGTGGAAACACTTGCATTTTCATTGAGAATGTCTTCTTCTCCTCTCACAGGAACTCAGTAGTAGCTACCTACACCAGACTTCCTCTCTTTCAACGTCGCTCGCTGCTTTTGCTTAAGACGGACTTTAGTGCGGAGAACAATTCAGGATGGATAAATGACAGGACGTTCCATTGCATCAGTATTAAGACAGACCGAGTGATCCAGCATCTGAGCGCACAGAACCACTGGGAAACCGATATCTCAACCCATGACCTCGATGGCCCATGTGACGTATCAAGTGATCCATGTAGCGGAAGGGCAGATGGAAGGCCAGGTGGATGAAGCTACAACTGTTAGTCATTCCATTCTATTCTATTCTATTCTATTCTATTCTATTCTATTCTATTCTAAGTCTCTGACTCAACTCGACTTTTAAGGTGAACATGTAAAAGTTAATTCAGGTAAATGTAAGAAAATTAATCCTTCACATTGAGCATTCTCATGTGATCAAGGAGTCAAATTTACATTGTTGATGTGTTTCAAAATGATTTTACAGGTACCCAAAGCTTGTATGTTGAGATGAAAAATAATACTTCATAAACCAAACTACATGTCAGATTTACTTTGCTGTAGTGATTCAAAGAGGATTTTGCTGGTCCATAAAGCTTGTAACGCTGAAATCAAAACTAAATCTGGCTTAAATGTCATTTGTCCGTTAACAGGGTGGACAGCAGAATTATCTTTTTGGGATCTGTCTTTTTCTTTCCAGGAGGTTTTCTGTCAGACTAAAGCCCTGGAGGAGGAGGGCCAGTACTGTTACCCAGACACCACAATGGATACCATGGTAACCGCCATCCAGGCCCCTGATTCGTTGCTCACTCAGTCTGCTCCCACAGGTGAGTTCATTGAACACACTGGATCCAACTGTTGTTTTTCATGAGATTAAACTGCTCTCTTAACTGTCAGTTTGACCTCACCACTTTCCATTATCCTAACAATCAAATGAATTGATGATAAACACTGTGGAAATACACAAGTCCGTCAACTTCATTTCCATCTTTCACCTATGAGGTGGATTATGTCCGCTTAACCCTCTTAGAATTTTAACTTCTCTTTTCAAAGGTCAACTCTATGTGATGATGTCACCTCAGGATATTTTGAGTGCCACCAGTCAAAAGTCTGTATCCCTTTCCAAAGAGAATAACAACATTCGGATCAGATTTTGTACGTTACACTTTGTGCCCTAACTGATAAGCGTATACTTTTGGTTTCGCAGTAAAACTGAAACAAAGCGCGGCTCCCATAACGAAAGGAGGCGGACTCAGCACAATGAAGGTGAAAAAAAAAAAAAAAAAGATCTTAAACGCTGATGTTTAGATGATGAAGACTATTTCTTTTGTTTGTTTTGGTTTTTTTTTTTTTTATAGATAAGAGGTTATTCCTGCTAATCGAGACCCTTTTGTGATGCCTCTCGCGTTTTGTTTCTCACAGTCGAACGCAGACGGAGGGATAAAATCAACAACTGGATTCTGCAGTTGTCAAAACTCATCCCCGACTGCGGAGAGAACTCAGCCAAAAATGGACAGGTTGGTCTCACCTCCCAACAGAGGGACTGGGGAGGGAATCCGGTGACAGAAATCAAAGTGTTTTAACTCTGGATAAACCTTGACACTGGATATTCACTTGGTTAGGGTTTTTCACGACTGTTAAATGGATAGTTATAAAACACCTCAGTATTTAGTGAGCTCAACAGTTGATCTACCATAGTGTCTGATTATGGTCAGACAACATGGCTAACCATAATTAGCCATAGTTAGCATTGCTGTGGTTTTAACCAGTTTCTTTGTCTGTGGCGTATAACTAAGGTGCTGGTTTTCAATCCATTCCACAGGGTTCCCCTGCCCCGTATGTCTTTGTTTTAGCCCTTGATTATCCCAGCTGCTTGAGCTAATTATGGGCTTGACGATTAGTCGATTTATTAAATCAACTACGGTTGTGCAGTGTTGAAACGAAACTTTGCTGTAGAGAGGTACCATGTGGATTGAAAAGCAGTCAACTAAAAGTTTGACCACTGCATGACTGTGCTCTCCCTCTTTCTCTCTCTCTCTCTCTGCATGTCTGTGTGTTTCTGGATATCTTTTAGAGTAAAGGTTTAATCCTGTCCAAGGCGTGTGACTACATTCAAGTGATGAGACAGAGCAATGCAAGACTAGAAGAGGAACTCGAAACACTGGAGAGACTGAGAATGGACAATCAGCTACTCAGACAAGAGGTATAATAACTTACTGTGGGAGAAATCAACCTAGAGCACAAAGAACAGCAGTCAGCGAACGAGTCCATTCAGCAAAAGAAAGCTGGTCTTAAGCATGGACTGAATGCTGAAACTGGCCCAGGCCTGCGTATTTACTGCACTCCCTCTCTCCTGTCCTTAACTTTTCAGTACCCTGCTTGTTTTACAAGTTTGCAGAGCCACTTCCACATTTAGATCAGCCTCTCTGATTCATGATATGTAAACCTGCAGTTTGTGAAGTCCAGAAGTGATGGCGTCAGCAGCGCTGTATTGTTTTGTAATAACAATGCTGAGAAGAAGAGCCCTGTTCGAGGAATCACTTAATGCCCTTCAGAGAGGGGAAAAAAAAACAAAAAAACGAGAAGGACATGCTTAATAAACATACTCTTCTTTCTCTTTCTGTCTCCCTCTTTTTCTTTCCTTCTTATAAAAGGCAGAGGAATGGAAATCCAAGAATCAGATGCTGAGAAATAAACTGCAGCACCATGGCATTACGTCAGCAGCAAACGTGAACCAACAGTGACCTTACTTTCTCAGAGCAAATCCTGGCTCCGTTCTTATACACCTCAATCAGTTATGAGCTACAGAATCACATGGTTTCCAGCTAATGGAGATACTGGAGTGAAATGGAGACAATTCTGATTGATTAGGTGATCTATGCTTATTATATGTTTTTTGTTAGTTAGTTTGTTCTGTATCTATTACAGTTTTGGCCTTTGGGTTTGGCCTTTTGTTCACAGTGGCTGACATTTGGAATAAATTAAACTGATCTCATTTTTTCTCTTTCTGTGCAGCTAAATGTTTTTTTCGTATTGTTAACATTGCATTCAGTGGACTACTGACTATAGCGGAATGACACTGGCCTTTACTCTGTTGACTGTAGGCTGGTTTTCTTTGTTGTTGATTTCCCAGGCCTGTCCAGAAAACACATAACCGGGATCTGTTTGTAGCAAAGGTGGAATAGCAGTCATTTGTTTGGATGTAATTCTTGGGATTTTTAAAGTACTTTTAATAAAAAAAATGTAATTAAATAAAAGAAAACGGATCACTAAAGTGAATGTTGTTTGTAATTTAGAGGAACTGAGAGTATTTTTAAATTAACTCTAGTTCCAGTCACATGATATTACATCGCGTAGACCGCAAGAATGTAAAAGAGCAACCTCCATGAGGCACTGTTTTTTGAAGCATTTAGTTATGCCGGGTTTTTGTTAAGCATCCTGTTTGAAATAACCTGAAATGACTGCCGCGCTCGTATCTGGTGTATTAATTTCTCTAGAATGTTCTTTTATCGAGACATTTTGCCATTTGATCAAGCCGCAGCATTGCAAATCAAGAAAACACGATCTGTTTTCATCCGAACTCTATTTTTAAGTCAGATGTAATATGCACAGCGCTCTTATTGTACAGGGAAGTGAGAATAACAATTAAAAAGTTCTCACCGTGTCTCGAAGAGATGTCCAGATTATTAAAAATATAACCCTACATGCAATGAGGCAAGCTGATTATCCCATAATGTGGACCAGTATCCAGTTCAAAATTTTACCATTCTAAGTCCAAAGAAACATCCAAATAAATGTTTTATTTTAGTATTCAACTAGATCTAGTTAAGGTCTCTTAAAAGTTACGGCGTATACTTTTTCTGTAATCAGAAGGCTTAAGATGAAACTCTTAGTATCACGTTTACTCAGCTACACGCATACTCTCACTACGTCACACACCTGTTATTATCAGGTATAGAAGAGCAGAAGTACCATACCTTTCCTCAAGTATTGCATTACAAAGGGAAGGGCGTTGACATACGTTGTTGGAAGCCGTTGCTGTTTTGATCCACTTCATCTAGAGCGCTTCTGTACCGAACATTCGAGTGCAGTGGTTACAGTTCGAGAGCAATTTTGCCTCTTTAGAGTGTCGAACAGCAGGGAAAAAAGTTAATTCTTGGAGAAATCAGTCGATACACCTGGACCTGCCGTCATGTTTCGCTTCGTCATTGTTTGTCTTGTCTTTCATGCGACAGGTATGAGTACTTTTGGTATAACTATTTGTTTGGCGAAAATATATTTTCAACGGCGACTTTATCGCATTAGTCAATTACATCACTGTACTGAATCACGTATCTTTGTTTTTTAGTTTGGTTTGTGTCGTGTCGTCGAGAATGTTGTTGGTTTGTTAATTATTTATTTGAATCCGACGACTGAGGTCGTGCCGTTGCTGTGGCGGCCAAGTAATGCCTCTGAAACTCAAATTGGCTGTAGCTCAAAGTGTTTTTAGATCGATGGCTCCTACAGTTTTTAAAAAGTAGGCAAACACTTTCCATGCCTAAATCGTGATAACGCGATGTTTTATTTATTTATTCGTTTTTAAAGTCGTAACAGCGCTTTTGAGTGATACAAAACTCAGCGCACCTGCTACTCCTTAGCCTAGCCTACTTTGTTTCTACCATAAACGAACATTACAAGCATACAATTAGCTATGTCAGCACTGTTCTGTGACCGTTGTGAATCGGTTTAATAGGATATTCGAAGTCATTATAACGATATATTGTTATTTAAGACTGCACAAATAATGTACAAAGCAAGAAATGTACTTCCTGGTAATATTGAAAAAATGTACCTGGACAGAGAGAGAGAGGGGGGTGTAGGCTTACTTGAAAGCAAAATTGAATTCTGGTACTCAGTTACCAGTTTTTTTTTGTAATTACGTGTAAGTGAAATCAATCGTAACTTTACTCGCTGATAACGGGGGGGTATTCCAAGTACATGGTTTAGTGACCCTGCTAAATCAACTCAGTGAGTAGTAAACCTCCTTACAGAACAGCAGTGTGATTTCATTCTCCTAGCAAAACGTTTCTAACATACTTACCATAGCTTCTAGTGGAACGTGTACTACTAAGTCTGGGTCAATTTAGCCGGTCACTTAGTCACTTAACCACGTACTTGGAATACCCCCCAGATCAGTGAAATGCGATTTAAAGTAATGTTAGACTATATAAAACTATCAAGTTTGTTTGAGTCAGAAAGGAGGTTAGGGCACGTGACACCCCCCCCCCCCCCCCCCCCCAAAAAAAGGTCCAAAAGTTGCAACAAGTGAAACTAGGAGCCAATTCAAAGAACCCATTCAATAACAGAAAAAGCCACTTTGGGGGGGGGGGGGGGTGGAAAGGCCCACCCCCTCTAGTAGGTCGACTGCAGCTGTTATTTAGGTCAGGTAGGAGCATATCTTATAATGTTTTTTAGTTGTTGAATGCACTGTCAGAATATGTTTGATTTTTTTTCTGCTAGACATCTGCATTTATGTATTTTTTTATGGTGGGAAGTTGCTCAATACAACAGGAGACTTCACAGCCCCACTTCACGTCAAGCATTTGCAATTTAAATGTAAATAAATGAATATTTTCCAAACATCAACCAATGCAAATACTTAACTATCAGTTGTAGTATGCTTGTAAGAGCTGCTTACTTCAGCACCAGTATGCTAGAAGTCGTCCTTGTTTTAAAGTTGCGGTATGTCAGTGGACAGTACTCCTGGGGATCAGACAGTTTCACACTTTCAGTTTATTAAAAAAGAAACCATGTCTTAGATTTCCGCTCTTCGTGAATTAAAAGTTGTTGTAGTTTCACTACACGAAATCTTAGATCTCTGTATGATCTGGATGCTACACAATGCTGATTTATTAAGGAAAAGAGGTCATTTAACTCCAAGCCCAAAATTCCAGTGCTAACGGCTTTAGTTTGCAGCTCAATGGTGCCTTATTCCAATCCAGGTTATTTTTAGATCAGTGTTTGTTACCAGTCTCAGTGAATCCTTCTCTAAAGTGACATTTTCAGGGCCTAAAAAGTGAAGTGGCTTTGTATGGGAGGATCACTCCCTTCGCCCAAACTGAGTTTACATCCATATGCATTAGGCTACTTATTCCTCAGATGTCAGTTAAGTTTTTTTAGAGGTAAATATGCAGTTCGACCAAGCGAACACAACACTAAAATTCACCCATGACAAGTTTACAAAATCTGTCAGTCGTAGTGTTCTTATAACAGGCTATATTGTTGACTGTATGACGTCTGGTTTTACAACATCTGTGATCAAATGATTTGGGAGGATATGATGATGGGTTTTTTTTTGTTTGTTTTTTTAAATCCAACAAATATTAAAAAAAGGAAGGAAAATGCGAGAGGCTTTGTGACAGGAAAGACACTCTGCAATACAGATGGGAACTCTTTTGTCTCTATGTCAGCGCCTTGTGGCAAGGTATTTCAGCTCTTTGTAAATAAACTCAACCGACTTGTTCGTCTGCCTGTTTTTTAGATGATGCATGCTAACGCCATGACAGGCAGCGATTCCAATTAAATCCACTTAGAAACACAGAAACCCCTGACTATTTTGAAAAGTATTAGGACTGTAGGTAGTTCTCTGTTAAGTAAGACGATGTCATTTCAGTCTTAGTTCTGTTCAGGAAAGATTGAGGTCGCAGCCTGAGCAAACTGTGAAGACGTGAAACGCTGTGGTCTGACTCGACTGGTTTGAGAAGATTGTTTAAGCAGGAGTAGACCTCTGACCAAAGAGACGTGTTTTCTGTTCTCTCTGAGCTCGTCCTCTCCTTACGGACAGCACAGCAAGAACCCTCACATGCTGGTCTATCACAGCAGAACACGAGTTCAAAGGGAAGCACACACAGACAGAACAGCACTCCCTCACTTCCAGACCCTCTACACGTATTCAAACAGAGACCAGTTTCCGATGTACTCTGAACCTCCCCCCCCCCTTCTTTTTTTTTTGTGTTCATCTCATTGTGTCAGTGTGATAGTATTCATCACGCCGGGAACTGTATTTCCGCCCCCCCCTCCCCCTCCCCGAAACTCGACCTGTAGCTATGTAAACAAGGAAGCTGGGCATTTGAACAAGGCAGGTTAGAATTAAAAGAAAAATGACAGAGCTTAAAAGGAAACCGAAAGAGAACCAAGAGACAACAGCGTTTACAGGAATGTGTGGACGACTTGAAAATGACACATTTGTCAATGATTTTTTTTTTGTTTTTTGTTTTTTTTAAATACCAAATGAAATTGGGGATACTCCTACACATGAGTTTAAAATGTTATTATACCCACTTCACGTGTAATTTTTTCCTTAAGGGAAAAGGAGTTCCTAGCAGGGTTTGGCCTACTTCTCATCTGAGTAACTTCACTAGACAAACAACTGAGTCACACTGTATGCGTGATCACACCTCATACGCATTTTGACGGGATCTAAGGTGTTAGTGTAATTTTTGGAAGCTTATTTATTTTAAGGGAGAGCATATGAGAAACTTACTGAAACTGGAAGAGATTACCAATGACAACCACCACCCCCCCCCCCCCCCCCCCCCCCCCCCCCCACACACACACACACCGAACACACACACACACACACACACACACTCACATACTCATATGATTAATATCACCACTGACAAGTCAAAGTTTCCTTTGAAGCTGTGTTTTTCTTTTTGCTTGCATCTGCCTCTCCTTTCACTCAGGGGGACGGGGGATAGGGTTGAAGTCAGAATTGAACCGAAATGAGAATTTATGGTTAATCATAGTTCGATTTTTGGTGTATTTTAATTGGTGTTAGAGTTGACACCAGACCTGATGATGTACAGTAGGATGTGAGTAGGATGTGGAAACGAGAGTTAGATCTGATAAAATACCACTGGAGTTCCACACCCAGGAATGGCGTTCCATCTGAGTTTTGTGTGAGTCAAGAGCTGATTTGTGTGTTTCATTGGTGTATATAATGGACTTCTCCGATGCAAATTTTTTATCTGATAAATCTTCTTTTTTTCCTTTTTTTGAAGTTATTTATACACTTCAGATTATTATTTTCTTTCTTTTAGCTGTATTTTTTTAATGCCACATCCTTCTATGCTCTCACTATAATTTCAGTGAGTATTCATTTGCCGATGATGATATGATATTAATCCAAGGTTTGATTGGTATTGTTTTGATGATGGCCAATTTAACTGGATGAGTATGACTTAATGGGTGTTTGTACTGCAAAATGCCTTGGGCTCCTCTTTTTTCTCACAGACAGCGTGTTCAGGTGACTGACTACCTGCAGGGTCATGATGCAACAGGGAATTACTCACCACACACCAGTTCATTCAAGGGTGATGTTTGTGGCGGTCAGGAATAGTTATTGTGAAAGTGGTTGGGAAAAGAAGAAGTCAGCGTTTTTTAACGTAACGTGTGACATTCATTTTGGTCAGAGTCGCCTCTCGTGTGAAATCCATTCATCTCACTGTTTTCGTACTACCATTGAGATTATGATTAAGACAATATTAAGAAAAAAGCAGATGGGTAACGCACTACATTTCTCTTCTCTCTGTTCCTCAGGTTTACACGGCTTTGACGTCTCCACAAGCACACCAGATCTGAGAGTACCAGAGAATGCTGGTATGTCTCCTTACATTTTTCCCATCTTTCTTTCTCTCTCTCTCTCACGTGCACACACACACACACACACACTGTGTCACACTATCAGTATCCATTAAACGAGTGTGTGTCTGTTATCAGTAGTGTCTAGGAGTGATCCATCTCCGCTGTTTTGTTATTTGCATTAATGATGACGACGCACCAGGAAGCAGTGAACTTCAGAGGGAAGAAAAAGATAAAGAAGTGGAACTTTTCCATGTCTGTCTTTGTCTGTGTTTGTTTTTCTCCCCCTCTTGTGTGTTTGTCCTCTGTCTGAAACATGACACAATCCAGTTCCATGCTATTAAACCTGCAGCTTTTGTGAAATAATCTCCTCTGTCCACTTTTACTAAAGAAGACTTGTCATTTATGATTTAGTCTGAAGTGTTGTCCTATACACAGAAGGGTGTTTCAACATTAAACTCCTTTTAGAGACTTTTTTTTTTTCTTTTAATTTGCATTTTCATCTCCTTTTCACCTGATTTGGTCTTTGGTCGTGTTTCTACTCCTTGTTGCTAGTGCAACAGCCACGTCAACCGTGGAAGACGTTGGCTATCACTCACACATGTAGAGCTTTTCACTAGACCATAGAGGGATTTCCCAGTAAGCCACAAGCCGCACATAGGTTCACGCTGTGTTCCCCAGATCTACCCACTCATGTTGCTGACCAGTGGGAGTTGTAGTTTCCCTTTCTCATCATTTTTTTTTTTTTTTTTCCCCCCCCTCTACAGGAGCTGATCTGAAATGTACATATTCGGCTGACTTTGGGTCTGACGCCAGAGTAGAGTGGAAGTTCAAAAATCTGCAGGGTTCCCAGACCTACGTCTTTTTCAGCGGCCATCCGACTGGTAATTACACGCGTACATTTTCACAGCCTTTTCCCTCCTCATGTTATACCATGATCAAACTGAGGTCAATAGACCATCCTCCTTCTTTAGTTTTTTTTTTTTTTTTAAAGTATGCGTGGATATTCTAATTTTTTTTTTTGCTTTTAAGCACCCTATAAAGGCCGAGTCACCAAATATGAAGGAGGACTGCGGTTTAACAAGGTCACTCGGAATGACAATGGAGAGTACGACTGCGAAGTGTCTGGAAGTGACCAGTTCAAGGAGGCGAAGATTAAACTGACTGTCCTAGGTGAGTGATCTGTCTTTTTTTTTCTGTGTTGTATATGCAGGGTGATGCTGGGAAGACTGGAGAAACCAGTGGCTTAACCCATTTGTGGGTTTTACATGCAGATGTCAATCACAGTCACTCTTCAAAAAACAGCCGTACCCAAAGACAGGCAAGTTTAGGCACAGAAGTAGTTTCACAGGCTTGGTTTTTTTTTTAACTCTTATAACACAGTAATGTATGTTCATGTCTGTGGTGGAGAATTCTTTAAAAGGTTTTTGTTTTTTGGGTTTTTTTTTTTTTTTTTTTAATTTCAGGTGGGTAATTTGAACTGATTTGACTCTGTTTCTTGGTTTTGGTGTTGGATAAAGCTGTCAGAGCAGCGTCTTGCCTGAGCTTGCTAAGTCTGTCTGTCAGTTGGTCCTGGGCCGAGAGCGCCCTGGAGTGGCAGCAATGTGGTACACGGCTTGATACTCGGAGAACACGCTCGCTCAAACATGCTCCGAGTCTGACATAATCTCAGTCCAAATCACCGAGTGAATCAGAGTCTTGATGGAAAAAGATGTCGTTGTAATATGAGTTTCAAAAACAACAGGCAGCATGTGAATGTCTTTCTCGAATGAACAAATTCTTGTTTTAAGATTAAAAGATTTACATTGGTGTGGGTCAATCATTTGCAAATTACGTAAGAATGTAGTATATGTTCATGCAATCAGTGAGAGAAGAGCCGTTGTACTTCAGAGAAATGCAAATAGTTGTTTTTCTTTTTCTTTTACAAGGGCCAAAGTTCATCAGCCAAGCCCTTTTTTTTTGTAAAGCTCTGCTCTATGACTCAAGGAATGACTGTTAAATGTCATCTGATCATTGTTTGTCTAGGGAGAGTTTTAAAAATCATCAAAAAGTCATTGGTAATACACAGATACACACTGAAGTAAAAATCTATCAACGCCTGTTATTACTCTAAAGGGATTTCAGGAGTCTTCCACAAGAAATTGATTGTGGAGGAGGTCTTGTTTATTTTTTTTTTACCCCTTTGGAAATCTTGTTTGTAGACCAAATTTAGTATTAGACTACACATTGTCCACACTGTTATAATGAGAGAGTCTTTTCCACTGAGCTACAAGGTTTAATCGTGTTTGGTTAGTTTGTAACAGAGATACTGGTTCGCTCTTTGTTTGCTCGCTGAGCTGATGTCACAACCTGATTTCACTTGCTAGTGTGTGGGCTGTTGTGATTCTGGTGAGTTCGTCGTGTTTTAGCTGATTTATATTTTCCTCAGCTCGCCGGCTCAGAGCTGATAATAACATTATGTCACTTTGTGAAAATAATTTTCTCAAAGACTTTCTCAAAGCTTGTGTATCTCATCTTGGATAACTGGTTTGGTTTTTGAAAGAAAGAATACGTGCTTAAGATTAATAGAACAATGTGCTCAGTATGTTCACTCGCCCAGTGTTAGTCAGCATTGCTATAGTCGTAGTAATGCCTCTTAAACCAGCCACCGTCAGGGCCATCTCCAGACCTGACCCTTCAAGTTTAGCATTTGATTCTGATCTCTAATTGGTTGAACACGCTTAATCCTAGTCTCTGATTGGTTGAAAGCATTTGATCCTAGTGTGTGATTGGTTGAAAGCATCTAACGGCAAT
Source organism: Chanos chanos (assembly GCF_902362185.1). Lineage (NCBI taxonomy): Eukaryota > Metazoa > Chordata > Actinopteri > Gonorynchiformes > Chanidae > Chanos > Chanos chanos. Next base: position 5,247,102 of record NC_044509.1, on the reverse strand, counting down.
ATCATATGGGATTGAATCACTTTTCCACTTTAATACTGGAGACGTTGCAAAGATAGAGAAAAAAACAAAAAACAAAACTTGCAATTGCTTGAAAGTGTCTGTTGAATCGGTTTAATGCGTCTGAATGTGTCCATCTCTGGCTGGTTGAACTAAATTCTACACGGTTCCACAGTGCCACCGAGTGTCCCAGTTGCCAGGATCCCCTCATCAGTGACGACAGGGGGAAGGGCCCTGCTCACGTGCTTTGATAAAGATGGCTCACCCCCGCCCACCTACAGGTGGTTCAAGAACAAGACGCCCCTTCCCCAGGACCCCAGCAAGTTCCCCGCCTTCAACTACACCGTGTACAAGATCTCCCCTCAGAATGGAACTCTGGTTAGTGATGGCGCAGTCTGTTCAAGACAAAAAACAAAATGTGTATTGGCCTAGCTTTTGTTTTTTTTTTTTTCCCTGCTTCCTTACTTTCTTTGGCATAATGATATCTGGAGTACTGATGAATAGTGTGTGTGTGTGTGTGTGTGTAAATGACTTAATAAGATGAGTGGCTTAATCGGAGGAATTGAATGAAAAGGTTATTAGGTGCTGAAAAGTTAAAAATGCAGTCAAATGCAGGCTCTGATTTTACAAAAGCATACACATACTGCGACCTACACCGTCCTAAATACCTTAAATTGTCTCTCAGTTCGCAAGTACATAAATACATATACATGCATATAATGTCTGTATTCATTTTTTTTACCCTTATTTTACATCTGTCACGTACCAGCTGTTTCCCAAGACCACGAAGATGGATTCAGGAGAGTATTACTGCGAGGCTTCCAATGGTGTTGGTGATGTCAAGCGTAGCCAGACTGTAAAAATGGAAGTCCGTAAGTGACGTTTTGCCTCCGTCAGTAAGAACTGCACTGACTTAATGTATCACAGAAGTGTGCCTTTATTCTCAACAGATAAGACATTGAGCACATGTAAACTTAACCCCGGAGAAGAAGAAGATGGGACTTATTATACTGGAGATATTATTATCTCGGAGATGTTAATATATAGGAGATGTTGGAATTTTAGGGATTGTTGGAATATTAGAGATGTGACTCTTGTCCTCAGGGAAGAGTTCCATCTGCTGTAAGCTATAGACTTAGTGGAGGTGTTGAAGTTGATTTAGCACATTTGGGGAAAAATGAAAAGGTCAAAGACCCTTTCCTTACCTCTGTACGGACCAGGGTCGCTGTTCTCGGCTGATTGGTTGCTTAGGTTGGTAATGTGAATTCTGTGGAGGGATCACCCCTACCAGGTTCCAAGCTCGATCCCCAAAATAAACCTCTGTCCTGACATTGAATATGCTGAGTTGACTCTACTACTGTATTTAGATGTGATCGATATTTCTCCATGTGTTAGACACTGTAAGGTATAGATTTGACAGTATTTACTTTCTCTGTTGTCAGTAAAATGCTGGTTGGCTTTGACTGGGTTCATTTGGGTGTGTGTTGTTAAATGTGTGCTCTCGTTGTCTCTTTTCTAGGCGACGTCAACGTTGGAGGAATTGTTGCCGGGGTGATTTTCCTCATCCTGATTCTAATCTTACTGGTTGTGGCCGTCTGGTTTGCTTATAAGAGAGGATATCTCGCCAGTAAGTTTCTCTCTCACTCTTTCTGTGTGTGTGTGTGTGTGTGTGTGTGTTTATTCATTTGATCATTCTGTGACTAAGTGTTTTTTGTTTTATTTAACTGTTTCCACCTTTTTCTCTCTCTCTCCACAGAATTCACTGAACGGTAAGAGCACCTCACTGATCTTTAAATCCCTGTCTCCTTTAAGTCAACCCAAACGAGTTTTCACTACGCCTGTAACTTCCACCGGTCGCTGTGGATGCCCCATCTATGCAGAACAAATTTGCGTTTGTTGTGTTTTTTTTTTAGGGGTTGTTTGAGGATACAGGTGTAGATATTGTTTTTTAGGGGTTGTTTGAGGATACAGGTGTACATTTTGTTTTTTAGGGGTTGTTTGAGGATACAGGTGTACATATTGTTTTTTAGGGGTTGTTTGAGGATACAGGTGTACATATTGTTTTTTAGGGGTTGTTTGAGGATACAGGTATAGATATTTAGGTTTTAGGTTAGATATTCAGATTCATGTGTGCAAATGTGAATTTAATAGGGACAGGGTTTGTCAGAGTATGAAAGTAAAGTCTAGACCGTGACTGAAGGGTCACTCTCAGGTCAATCCTTCTCCAGAAAACTCTTATTAAATACAAATCGTTTCACATTTTGTCAGAGTTGCTCCTAATGGCTTTAAACATTAATCAGCAGCTAAAAGCTACTGTGTAATGCTGTTCAGTGACACTTTGAGGAATCAAAATGTTGTTCTCCCCCTTCCCTGCAGTTTTAAATACATGTCTGTGTCCTCTTTGACAGAAAACCTAAATCGGTGGTGTACACCCAGCCGACGTCGGACTATGGGGACGAGGAAGATGTAAGTTCAGCTCTCTTTTCAAAATAGTTTTTCTTTTTCATCAGACCCCCCCCCCCCCCCCCCCCCCCCCCCCCCCCCCCCCCCCCCCCCCCCCCCCCCCCCCACACACACATCCAGTTCAGACATATGGTCAGGACCCTATCCAGATACACAAAGCCAGTGTATACCTGTGAAGTGTTTGGTCTTTCCTGTCATTCATGACCCCAAACAGTCGTGGTGCTACATTAACCAAGCTCTCCTTGACCTACTGCGCATTCAAAAAAACAAATAGTCATTAAAATGTTTAGTTGATTATTCCTCTAAAATGTCTTTTTTCTAAACTTCTAATCCAACCACAGGAAACTGCTAGATTGTCTATAAATGTAGTTGTGATTGGCTCAAAACAGACACCATACATCTATATGCAGTAAATATAGTATAGAGGGCTAGGTTTGTTGGCATAAACGCTACCAAAGTACCAAATCCAGTATAACTGTTACTTGCACACAACAGACTGTTTATACTCTGAGGAGATTACGCAGATAAAAATCACACTGAAACGGTAACACATCTCAGGTATATCAGAGCCGCTGTTGTTTCAGTGATTACACTGATTACTGAATGGCAATGAAGGTTCATACAGTTTACCGACATTCAGATCCTGCCTCTTAGGCTGCTGGCTGGAGGCTGCAAGCATATTTTTCTTTTGTTTTTGTTTTTTCTTTTGTCGGGAATATTAGATTAAAACTGGCTCTCTCTGTATTAATCTGTCTGAACCTCTGGGCCTCAGATCACCCATTCATTTGTCAAGTCACTGCGGTTATGAGAAGTGTTTCTTAAAACACAATGTTCAGTCACACTAAGCTGTCTGTTCGCTTTTGTGTCATTTGTCACTTGAGTTCGCAAATTAAGTACGTTTGCACTTACCATTTTCTGCACAGAGCCCTATAATAGAGGAGACCCAGTTTTATATTGGATAATGGCTTTGAATTTTTTCCTAGATTGAAATAAGCTGTATACCAAGAAATCAGGCATGATCGTACTCTTTGAGGAGTTTGAGTTCTGTTACCAAAAGCGTTTGAAATGATACGTTGCCACTGTCTACCCAGCAGGCTAAAATGTGAACTGTCTTTGGTTGTGTCTCTGTTTCAGGGGGAGTTCAGACAGAAGTCGTCGTTCGTGGTGTAAAGTCACGCGTTGGTTCCAGAGCCATTCTCCCCCCTCTTCTCCTCTTATCCAACGGTCTGATACACATTAAGTGACTTGGTTCCTCTGAAACCTTTTCTGCACAAAAGAGCGGGGCTGTCGGTGCTTTGCAGTGGATGCGTTTGGAACATTTTGTGTCTTAAAGAAGTGAAACATTTGCACAGGCTGTTTCCATCAAATGGGATCTGTTTTCCAATATACTTTACAGCCAGGCCCGCGAATCTTGTTTGTTTGTTTTATTTTATTGTTTAGTGTCTTAACTCCAGAATTGGCTTATATGTAACTGCTTGTGAGTACTTGTTTTTGGCTCTTCTCCATCTTTTCTCTGAAAAAAAAAAAAAGGTTTAGATCTTTTTTTGTCATTTCCTCTGAAAAATGAAGCAAAATGGTGAACCTCCAGGTACAGTCAGCGGAGGGTACTTTTTTGACAGTTTGAACTGCACATTTTCTTAAAGAGCAGGTCACGAGGAGGTGAGTGAATTTGTGTGTGGAAACAGTTGTTCAGCTGTTACACACAGACTTATCTTAAACAGTGACTAATTTACATTTAAGAGAAACACTATAAAACTACTTTTAAAAATGAGCTGCAGTTAGGTGTTTAGTTCATGCTGTCTTAATCAGGGATCACTAAAGCGTGTGAAATATTTTTTGTGTGTAACGAACATATCTGTGGTTTTAGCTGGCTCCAATGGAGGGGGGGGGGGGGGGGGGGAGGGAGAGGGGAGGGGAGGGGTGGGGGGGGCAAAAACATAGGCTCCTGAGCAACTCAAAGGGTGAATTTTTTTTTTTCTTCTTCTTGATGTACTGTCAACCCAAGTGTGTGTGCTTTGCTATCAAATGAGAGACCCAAAACATTAGTTTACTTCATGGATGAACACTTAAAAAAAAAAATACATAATGCATTTGTGCTTTGAAAATGTAAATAGTAGTTATGTCTTATACCTCCCTTCACTCATATCAAGTTGAACATTTTGGCCCTTGTAATATTTACACTCTTTTTAAGACTAAAGTAATGTGTTGTCCAGGTCTGTTTTGAATGTATATTCTCAAATGAATTTTAAGGATACTAAATAATTTTGTGAATTATCAGGTTGTATTGTACATCTTTTTGTAGTAATGTTCTGATTTAAGATTTTCTAAATCTCTTTTGACAGCCAGATTTCATTGTAACTGTGAGGACAACTCCAATAAATGAGTTTATTTACTATCGTTTAAGTGTTTTTTTTAAATATATATATATGTATATATATATATATATATATATACACACGTATGTATGTGATGTGCTCCTTTTATGGTGCACAAGCCCTGTGAAATTGAATAAATAAAATCAGATACAATAAAAGGGAATGAACAGATTTTTTTAAAGCTCAAAGTCGTATTGCTACTCCAGAAGAAGGCGTGTAGCTGGCTCTAACTATTGTGGATAAATGTGACCAGCACGTGGCACCAGAGTCCCACAACAGCCCGCTCGACCACGGTCCCGGCTCCCTCTAAAGGTTTTCCTGCGATTTTTTTTTCTTTCTTTTTTTTTTTTTCTGTTGGTGGTTTTTACATAACCGATTTCACGTTCAGCTCTACCTCTGCTGGCAACATGATGCAACCTCATGTGGCGTGCTAGCTTTTCATCAAAGTGAGGATGTTTCAGTACTGTAGAGATCATTCAACGTCTCCTCACAAACCTTTTAAGTGTGCGTTTTCTGCACTATCCAGTCTTTTTCATTAAACCTCTTTGGTCTGTCTTTGGCAATACACACACAATACAACACACAATGGCAATACAACCTCTTTGGCAATACACACACACACACACACACACATATATATATATATATATATATATATTTATATATTGCTTTGTTTTTTGAAAATGGATGTACATTGTTGGGCATTCGCACGCGATCAGAACATTCATAGGCAACACGCCGAAACTGTCTCTATAATTACAAAGTTAGACTGGGTTTAAAGTCACTGCCCATATAATTGTGTGGTCTATCTGATCATTTCGGGTGCCGTTATATAAGTATGTTCATCTCAATGAGAACAACTGAATGATGAATATTATCAGTGACGTTTTAAGAGAAACGTCCATTGAACGCCATTGTTCAAAACTTCGCCTTTAAGAGTTAGGGGCGGTGCTGGTTACAGGCAACCCGCTGACAGGCTGAATCCCCGTTCACTCAAAGTCCATTCATAAATAAGTCATCACAAAGAGGAAGCGCTGGAGATGGTTCATTATGGTACAACATATGTGTATCGCAACGCGACGTATTATTCATTTGGCCACAGGGAGACAAATAATTTTCCATCCCAGTCAGTGAAATTGATTCTTGTCAATACGGAGAGTCAGTGAGAGTGACTTCCGACTGGTGACCCCCTTTTGCAAACGGCAATGACTTGAGCGCTCCAGCAGGAAGCTCAGCGCATTCTCTGTACAGATACATTTTATCCACAAAAGAAAAAACCACACAGAGACACACTTCTGCTCCCTTACTTCAGAAGGACCGATGTAGTGTAGTGTAAGTCTGTTCGCTCATCGTTGGAAATACAGATCGTTCATTTTTAAATGTCAGTTGTGTTTATTCTCTTGGACGCACCAAAAGTAAGCGGATCAGGGGACTGAAACACCAAATGGAAGGGTGAGCTATGGCAGCAAAAGAGGATTTTTATGCCAAAGTCACCCCACGGAGGCAGCGACAGACCCGACCGGGAACTGTCAAACATGGGTCTAGTCTGGACGTTTTGTTGTCGATGGGTTTCCCCAAAACCAGGGCGTAAGTATAAGATCTGACTTCTTTACAACTCCGCTGATCTCATCCCTGTCTCCGCATCAACAGACTCTGACCACCGTGAGAGAACGGCTCGCAAATTATGTACGATGTGAGAGCAGGCCTTTATGGGGCTAATCGGTGATCAGTTTGTCCAGTGGGCTATCTAGCAGTTTAAGTGACAGGTTCCTTTACGAAAATGTGACGGGCTTGTGAAAGGCTGTAATTTAATCGTTATTTTATGGGTGACTTGTGTACTTTCTTAAGGGCGGTTTTCTTAAAAATATCTATCTATCTATCTATCTATCTATCTATCTATCTATCTAGTACTAATCAATGCTCAGCTACAAAAGTTTGTGTGTGCCCCTCCAAAAACATGACACACTAGTTGCGGCAGGAGAGGTGCAAATGACAGCACTCCCAGAGTGACGCTGACGGTCCGCTTGGGCACTGTTCATGTGTGACCCTAGTCGCACGGCGTTAACTTGGCACCAGCGGCCGATGGTTGGGTCAGACTCCTTCCAAACTCAACAGTGATGTAGCGTTCTACGTTCACCTCTCTAAAGAGACGTTAGAGATGTAGTCTCTGCGGTGGTAGGCTACGGTCTGTCACATCATCAGTATTACTGCATATCAAAATCTGCCACATTAACCTGGATCGGACCCAGCTAAATTCGCAGATAAAGCCAAAGCAATTATAAACAGTCTTTTTTTTTCTGCACCAAATGTGCTGAGCAGAG